>NW_024080946.1:1838568-1848480 GCF_003009895.1 Hyaena hyaena | reverse complement strand
TTAAGTTCCTCCTAATCCTCCTACACGTGCAAACATATGATATTTGTCCTTCTCTGCCTGACTTATCTCGCTCAGCATAACACCCTCAAGGTCCATCCATGTTGCTACACAGGCCAGATTTCATTCTTTCTCATTGCCGTGTAGTATTCCATGGTATAGATAAACCACTTCTTCTTGATCCATTTGTCCATTGATGGACACTTAGGCTCTTTCCATGTTTTGGCTATTGTGGAGAGTGTGCTGCTATGAACATTGGGGTCCATGTGCCCCTGTGCATCAGCACTCCTGTATCCCTTGGGTAAATTCCTAGCAGTGCTATTGCTGGGTCCTAGGGGAGTTCTGTTGTTAGTTTCCTGAGGAACCTCCACACTGTTTTCCAGAGGGGCTGCACCAGTTTACATTCCCACCAACAGTGTAGGAGGGTGCCTGTTTCTCCACATCCTCGCCAGCACCTAGAATTCTCTGATTTGCTCATTTTAGCCACTCTGACTGGTGTGAGGTGGTATCTCAGTGTGGTTGTGATTTGTATTTCCCTGATGAGGAGAAAAGTTTTTAATATTGATAAGTACAATTTTTTTTTGTAGTTCATCTTTTTTTTTTTTGTATTTAAGAAATCTGCCAAACCTAAGGTCTTGGTAATTCTTGTTTATATTTACTTTAGAAGGCTTCTGTTTGTAACCATTAACATTCAGATTTATGACCCTTTTCCAGTTAATTTTAGATCTGATGTGAGGTAAAGGTTGAGGATATTTTTGCATATGACTGTCCAGTGGTTCCAGCAATATTTGTTGAAAAGAGAATCCTTTCCCCATTTAATCCTCTTGGTGCCTTTGCCAGCAACCAGCGGACCAGAGAGTTCCGGACAGTGGCAGAGGTGGGAAGCCCCAGGGCCCTATCTGCCCTGCCTGGGCGACAGCGGCGGAATCTGTGCGCTCTGTTCTGGGGACCCTGGAGTCCCTTCAGGGCTTTCGACTTCCAGGGGTGCTTGGATGGTAAACTGCAGTTTGCTTTGGTCTGTGCATCCTGAGCACAGTAGCAGCTGCCCGCCGTCCGCCGCCAGCCCCGAGGAGCGAGCGTGCACACGGCCTGCGGCAGCCGGAGGCACCGAAGGACCCTGGCCCTCACGTGTTAGGGATCTGTGCTCTGACCGCTGCTTCTGATCACAGGCGTACAGACCGAAAGGCAGAGACTCTTCTTCACCTTCTCCCATTGCTGCAGACCCTTTCCCCTGTGGCTCAAGTGACAGGGATGCTGTGTCTTCTTTGTCCCCCCTTCATTTTTCTTTTTCCTCTTTAGGGAGCCCGATTGAAGACCAGGACATCAAAAGCAACCATATATGCAGGTGGAATTAGAAAGTCAGCACATAGGCCCAGGGAAAGGCATCGACTCAGGAAGGACTTCAGAAGCCTTCGATTTATATCTGAGGCTGATGACTGGCACTGTTTAAAAAATGACAGTTTTTTGAAAAACCAAACATCAGAAGTACAATCAACAAAAGAGCAAAACTCAACATGTGGGGCTATAGCAAACGTAAAGACTTCTGCACAGCAAAAGAAACCATCACTTAAGAATTGGGAGAAAATATTTGCAAAGCATATATTGGATAAGGGGGTTAATCTATAAAATGCATACAGAGCTCCTACAACTCAGTAGCAAACCCAGGCAATCCACTTAAAAAAAAGGACAGAGGAACAAAGTAGACATTTTTCCAGAGAAGGCATACACATGGCCAACAGGTACATGAAGAGGTAGCCGACATCAGAAACCATCAGGGAAAGGCAGGTCATGACCACAGTGAAGTGCCCCCACGCCTACTAGCATGGCTCTCCTCAAGAAGAGGACATAAAGGTGTTGACACACAGGTAGAGGAAAGGGAATCTGTGCACTCTTGAGAAAAGGGAACGTGATTGTTTCAGATGTCGTGGAAAAGAGTATTATGGTTCCTCAGTTGAAAATATGGGGCACTTGGGTGGCTCAGTCATTAAGCATCTGACTTCAGCTCACGTCATGATGTCATAGTTCGGGAGTTTGAGTCTCGCATCTGGTGAGCTCAGGCCCCAACTTTTCTCTCTCTCTCTCTCTCTCTCTCTCTCTCTCTCTCTCTCTCTGCCCCTCAATTGTGCCCTCTCCACCCCCCCCAAAAAAAAAAGAAAAAAGAAAATAGAATTACAGAGGTGCCTTGGTGTCTCAGTTGGTTAAGTGTCTGACTCCTGATCTCAGCTCAGATCTTGATCTCAGGATTGTGAGTGAGGACAAGCTCCATGCTGGGCTCCATGCTGGACATGGAACCTACTTGAAAAATTACCAAAAGTCCTGTCAGTTCTACTTGGTATATACCCAACGAAAATGAAACTAGGGTATCAGAGATGTGTGCTCCCATTGTTATTGCAGCACATTAATCACAATACCAAGTATCCATCAACTGATGATAAAGAAGGTGTGAGTTGTGTGTATATAGAAACACAATCCTGCCATTTGCAACAACATGGATAGACCTTGAGGACGTAATGCTGAGTGAGTTTATTCGGAGAAAAACAAATCCTGTAAGAGATCCTTTTCACGTAAAATCCAAAAAAAAACCACTCCTAAAAACTGGAATGGTAGTTACCAGGGGGTGACAGTGTAGGAACGATGTTTAAAGATACAAACTTGCAACTAGTAGATAAATAAATCTGTAGCAGTGTAGTGATTATAGACAAAAACTGTGTTATAAATACCAAATGTGCAAAGTCATTAGGTCTTATTCCCACCCCAAAAAAGAAATGACAAATATGCGATGTAATAGAAGCATTAGCTAAGGCTACAGTGGCCATCTTACTGCAATATGTAAATGTATCCAATTCAATATGCAGTATCCTTCAACTTAGACAACGCTGCATATCCACAAAAAGCAAAAGCAGAAACTCTGCAGGCTCTGGGGAAGATCTGATTTCCAGAGTTACCACATTATCAGGTTCAAATGTCCAGTAAAAAAAAAAAAATCCCAAGGCATACAAAGAAGCAGGAACAAGTGGCCTGTTCAAAGAAAAACAAAATAAATGCAACCAAAAAATAGAAACTGTTTCTGTAAAAGAGCTGATGGAGGATATCTACTAGACAGACTTTAAACCTGCCATCTTAAAGATGCTCAGAGAACCCGTGGAAGGCGTGAAGAAAGTCCAGAATGCAGGAACAAAATGGAAATGCTAATCGAGAGAAAACCTAGAAAGAGCCCCCTTATTAAGCTCACTTAGTGCGAGGAGGTTTGGGGGAGGTCGGGAGGGTTGTCTGCATAAACAGTGGTGGCCGTGAAGGGCAGTTTTCTTTCTCTCTCTCCGGTCTGGTTTCTCTTCCTCTCCCTTGTTTTACTGTGGTGGCTACAGTCTCCAGTGGTGTTGAATGTGAGCAGTCAGAGCCGACTTCCTCGCCTTGTTCCTCATCTCAGGGAGGGGCATCCGGTCTTTTACCGCCAGGTGTGATGTTAGCTGTACTTTGGTCCACGCCCTTTACTAGGTTAAGGGAGTCTCCTTCCATTTCTAGTTTGCTGACAGTTTTCATCATAAATTGTATCGAATTTTGTCCAGTGCTTTTTCTGCATCTCTTAAGATGATTATCTTTTGCCTTTACTCGATTGACATAAATTACATGTTAATTGTTGACCCAGTGTTTCGTTTCCAGGATAAGTTGTACTTACCTGGTCGCGATGTATTGTCGGGTTCAGTTTGCTAAAATTTTAAGGATGTTTGCATCTGTGTTCCTGGACATACTTGTCTGTAGTTTAATTTTCTGTGATTTTTAAAAATCAGAATAAAGCTGGCCTGCCTTTAGACTAAGTCAGGAAATGTTTCCTCCTCTCTGAGTTTCTGTGAGACTGTGTAAAGTTGGTATTATTTCTTCATCAAATATTTGGCGGAATTCACCAGTGACACCGTTTGAGCCTTGAATTTTTTAATGGAAAAGTTAACCACTTCAATTTCTTTAATAGACATAGACTGTTTAGATTATGTAATTTATTCTGTGAACTTGGATGGTTCATAAATTTTAGGGAATTTGTTCATTTTCTCACAGTTGGTGGGCTTACTGACTTGAAGTTGTTTATAATCTTCTCTGTCCTCTTAAAGACTTTAGGCTTTGTGCTGATACTTCCATCGTTGATTTCTAGAATGTAGCCCATTGTGGTCAGAGAACATTGTGTAATTTGAGTCCCGTTATCTTTATTGAAACGTGTTTTACGGCCGTGCTCACGTCCGCCGTGTGGGTGCCCCTCCCTGTCCACTCGAACCAGCAGTCTCCCATCGTTTGCTTGAATGTTCCGTAAATGTCAGGTAGGACAGATTGACCGTTTGTTCAAATCTAATGGATCCTCACAACATTTGTAGTGACTCTTTCCATCAGTAAATGAGAGAAGGATGTTGACCTTTCTAGAATAGTTGTGTGTGTTTCCTTCTCATTTCTGCCCGGGTTTTTTCATGTATTTTGAGGCTTTATCAGGTGCATGAAAATTCAGGATTATTTATCTTCGTGTTCACTTGACACCTTATGAAATGACCTTTTCATCCGTGGTGATAACACCTTGCCTGGTGTTGCTACTCAAGCTCTCTCTCCTTCTTTAAATTTTTTTTTTTAATGTTTTATTTATTTCTAAGAGAGAGAGACAGCATGAGCAGGGGAGGGTCAGAGAGAGAGGGAGTCACAGACTGAAACAGGCTCCAGGCTCTGAGCTGGCAGTCAGCACAGAGCCCGACGCGGGGCTCGAACCCACGAACCGCGAGATCATGACCCAAGCGAAAGTCAGACGCTCAACCGACTAAGCCACCCAGGCGCCCCCTGGATGAGAAGGAGAGAATCTCCTTCTTTAAAAATGTTTGTTTTGAGAGAGAGACAGAGAGCAAGCATGCGTAGGGGAGAGGCAAAGTGAGAATCCCAAGCAGGCTCTGCACTGCAGCACGGAGCCCAGTGCAGGGCTCGATCTCACGAACGTGAGGTCACAGCCTGAGCTGCAGCCTGGAGTGGGACAGCCACCAGCTGTCTCTTGGTTAGTGTCAGTGTGTACGTTTTGTTCATCCTCTTGACTGATTTGTGTTTTATACTCCAAGTGGGTTTCTCTTCCGCTTAATAAGCATAGAAGTGATCGTAGAAATAGAAAATAATCATGAAGCACACATTAAATAAAAATTTTGTAGCCAAGTTCCACTATACGGATGCTCGTGTTAACGGGTTAAAGTCTGAGGAGAAGCAGTTTGTTTATATAACCTCGAAGTAGTTCCCCGATGATACTCATTACAGAGGGGAAAATAGTGCCTTTATGTGGAGAACCGGGGCAGACACCAGCTTGCTCAGTGTTCAAGGTTGGTATCGCCAGTAGTGAGGCTTAGTGACGAATGTGCCCCGCTACGAAATATACCAGCTCGCGAGAGGAGCACAGAACCGCACTCAGAGTCTTGCCCGCAGTGCACACACACGCATGCACACACGCTCCACCGTACAGCCATGCACGCCACCCCAGGGCAGGGCCCCAGTGCACACACACACGCACGCACACACGCTCCACCGTACACCCACAGATGCCACCCCAGGGCAGGGCCCCAGAAGTGAGGACAGAGCTCTGCGAAAACTTGAGTACCAATGTTCACAGAAGCTTTATTTCTAAGAACCCAAACCCGAAAACCAAATGTCATCGAGAGGTGAATGGAAAAACTGTTTTTTACCCATACGGTAGCTATGGGCAGATGTCAGAACTCAAAAACTTATATATTGTAAATATGTGCGGTTTATTATGTGCCACTTGTATATGTCAGTAAAGTTGTAAAAAAAGATAAAAAATGAGAGGTTTGGACTCTTTGGGGGGAATCCGTATTTCTCATTTGTGACCCATGTGCATAAAAATTCCCAAGTATCAGGGAGCCTGGGTGGCTCAGTCGGTTAAGTGGCTGACTTCAGTGCAGGTCATGATCTCACAGTTCGGGAGTTCAAGCCTCGCGTTGGGCTCTGTGGTGACAGCTCAGAGCCTGGAGCCTGCGTCAGATTCTGTTTCCATATCTCTCTCCGTCTCTCTCTCTCTCCCTTCCTCCCTCCCTCCTTCCCTCCCCTGCTCATGCTCTGTGTTTCTCTCTCTCAAAAATAAATGAAAACAATAAAAAATTTTTTTTCATTCTCAAGTATAGGTTATGGTAGGTTTTTGAATTTACATTAGTAGTGAAGCTTAATTTGTTGACAGTTTGAAAGAACACTTTCAGTTGCTTCAGCAAAATTGTGCAAATCCAACGTGCATGACTGTAGACCTGATGCTGGGGGGCCTCCGCTCTGAGGGGGTGAGCAGGTGTGACAGATGACCCCGTCCTCGGAACCTGTGGGCTGCGGCGAGAGCCCCGGCTTCTGGACGCTGGGTAGATGTGTGTACAGATACCGCCCAGGACTTGGCTGTCTAGCCTCACATTTTGGACGGTTCCGGAAGTTGCATACTTACTTTCTAGTTTTCCAGAAGGTAATGGTAATAAAAACTCAGGTATAGTACACCTCCAAGAAAGTGTATGTCATGTAATTCGCTGGAGTTTTATGCAGTGAACACACCCACGTGAATAGCACCCAGATACAGAACGCTTCAGGTGCTGGACGGTTTCCAAGATCAGGCGCTGGCTGGGCTACTGAACCAGGCGGACTTGCACCCCTGCTGAGTAACTGTGACTAGACACCTCTGCCGTGAAGCCCCCGAGCCTGGGAAAATCGTGTACTTTTATTTGTATCGACACAGCTTCTCTTCTGCTTAATCAGAATCTTTCCTCTTGGCAGTGGACTCGCAAAGAATTGACCGCGAGGGAAAAATCCCAGATGAAACGTTAGAGAAACTGAAGAGCCTGGGGCTTTTTGGGATGCAGGTCCCGGAAGAGTACGGTAAGTAAAGGAAGACCCCAGCCTGCTGGTGTGGCCCCTAGGAAGGCGCCCTGTATTTGCCCCAGAAAAGGGTTCTGTTTGGGAAAGGTGGCCTTGGAGTGCAGCCTGTCCCAGATCAGAAAGTGCTGGAATGAATACAGACCCCACATCGTGCACCACGTCTGGGGCAGCGGCTGGTGAGCGTGTGGCCTCGGGCTCGTGGGCGGAAGGAGCTGCTGGGCCCGCGCTTGGTTCATCTGATGAACAGGGACCGCTCGGGACGCCCGGGCTCTCTAGGCCCCTGCGGACGGAGACGGGTGTGCGCCGCCTCGGAGCCTCGTGGGCTGACTTCCGTGTCCCCGGAGCCGCCAGACCCTTGGGTCCCCCGCCAAGGAGGCGCGAGCCCTGTTGGAGGGGCGACCGTGGGGCGAGAGCTTCGCATCCTCGTGCGGAGCAGGGGAGCACGTGGCTCTGGACGCAGGTGCCTGGAGCTAGGAGATCAGGTCACCGAGAGCGTTCGAGCACGGCCGTCCCTGTAATTCCTGGATCGGGGCGATATTTTTAGCCCCCAAATGAAAGACCCTGCCCGTCTCCCAAGATCCTGTGCAACGCTGCCTCCTGAGATTTGTGCCGTCGCTGCTGCTCACTCTCCTGCCGAATCTAGAAAATCTAGTGGGAAATCTGAATTCTGTAAGGGTTAAGGGGACAGGCAGGAAGTGGGGGTGTCTCAAGGGATAGAGACAGTGTCGTGAGCAAAATAGAGTCCCACGTGGGTGTGTGCACGCCCGGTCCCCTCTGACGTTGAGTGGCTCCGGGCCCCGTGGCTGTACCCTGCGCCGTTGCTCTGTGAGCCCGGGGGCTTCTTCCCCCTTCAGTCCCCTAAAGAGCTGTTGATGGTGCTTTAAGGACCTGGGCCTGGTCCCGGTCTGTGAGCTGGTCATTGCATTTTGGGCATTTTCCTGACCAGTTCGTGATTAGGTCTTGCAGAGCAGACACAGAAGTCAGCAGCTTTTCTTGATGTCTTGTCTACCTGCCTGGCTTGTCTCCGGGGATTAAAGTTAGGCCCGTGTTCCTGCCGCACCCCTGTAGCCGGGCACCCCTGGGCCCTCAAGTGTGTGCAGAATAAGTTCCCACTGGCACCCAGGCTGGAGTGGGTCCAGTCTGAGACCGAATGTAGACGTTGAGGACCAACTAGTGCGATGCCGGGTTATTCTGAGGCATGTGTGTGTATATATGTTTTTTGTTATTGTTTTTGTTTTTGTTTAAGTTTATTTATCTTGGGGGGGGGGCAGAGAAAGTTGGGGAGAGAGAATTCACAGCAGGCTAACAGCGCCGGGCCTGACACAGGGCTCAAACTCACAAACCCCAAGATCATGACTTGAACTGAAGCCAAGAGTCAGACGCCCAACCCACTGAGCTGCCCAGGGGCCCCGATTCTGAGGCATGTTTTGTTTAAACGTGTATTTATTTGGGGGAGTGAGAGCCCGTGCGCGCAGTACAGGAAGAGAGGGAGGAGACAGGATCTGAAGCACTCAGAGCCCCAGACAGGGCTCGAACTCGCACGCCGTGAGTTTGTATGCGTGTTTCTATGTATGTTTATTGCAGCGTATTAAGGGGCTAAACGGCTGTCCTGTGCCACTTATGAAGTAGCTGACTCACATGCCTGAGTGTGTAAAAGCTGCCCCGTGTGTGGGGGCTCAGAAGCCGTCAGTGATGCCGCAGACCCCTGTGGCAGCGTGAGGCCCCGTGTCCCGGGGCTCCTCACCGACACCGGCGCCTCTGTGTGCGCTGGAGGGGACTGGCTCTGCCCAGGATCCGAGGCGTGGCTGTGTCGGGGCTCACTGGGGACAGGGGACGGTTCCCGTGGCGTGCGGGCCATGGTGATACTAGAACAGGGCCAGAGAGCTGACGTGGCACTGGGTCTGTCATCAGCTACAACGACAGTGACAATAACAGTAACAGTAACTGCTTGGGAAAAGCAGAAGCAGAGAGGAAAGCCTCCAGGCGCAGCCAGGTTAGGGGCAGTACGTCTGTCCCCTTCAGAAGCATTTTTAAATTTCCTCTTGATTAGTGGAGAGTTCGTTTTTTCTGCCCTTTGTGTCAGTCTGGGGCCTGACTTGACCTGTGTGTGTGTTCTGTGCCAGCGGGTATGGGGGTGTTCTGTACCAGTGGGTATGGGTGTGTGTGTTCTGTACCAGTGGGTATGGGTGTGTGTGTTCTGTACCAGCAGGTATGGGGGTGTGTGTTCTGTAGCAGCAGGTATGGGGGGTGTTCTGTACCAGCGGGTATGGGGGTGTGTGTTCTGTGCCAGCGGGTAGGGGGTGTGTGTTCTGTGCCAGCGGGTATGGGGGTGTTCTGTACCAGTGGGTATGGGTGTGTGTGTTCTGTACCAGCGGGTATGGGGGTGTGTGTTCTGTAGCAGCGGGTATGGGGGGTGTTCTGTACCAGCGGGTATGGGTGTGTGTGTTCTGTAGCAGCAGGTATGGGGGGTGTTCTGTACCAGTGGGTATGGGGGTGTGTGTTCTGTGCCAGCGGGTAGGGGGTGTGTGTTCTGTGCCAGCGGGTATGGGGTGTGTGTTCTGTACCAGCGGATATGGGGGTGTGTGTTCTGTACCAGCGGGTATGGGGGGGTGTGTTCTGTGCCAGCAGGTATGGGGGGGTGTGTTCTGTGCCAGCGGGTATTGGGGGGTATGTTCTGTGCCAGCGGGTATGGGGGATGTTCTGTACCAGCGGGTATGGGGGTGTGTGTTTTCTACCAGCGGGTATGGGGGTGTTCTGTACGAGCGGGTATGGGGTGTGTGTGTTCTGTGCCAGCAGGTATGGGGATGTGTGTTCTGTGCCAGCGGGTATGGGGGGTGTGTGTTCTGTGCCAGCGGGTATGGGGGGGGTGTTCTGTGCCAGCCGGTATGGGTGTGTGTGTTCTGTGCCAGCGGGTATGGGGGGGTTGGCATGAGGTCCTACAGTTCTTCATCCTTCGTTTTGTTTTACGTGCTATTCTCTGGTGTGAAAATGTTCTTTCTTTCTTGTGACAAGTTTGGGATTTTTTTTTTCTTTTTTTTTTTT
>NW_024080946.1:1821032-1838496 GCF_003009895.1 Hyaena hyaena | reverse complement strand
GGGGGTGTTCTGTACCAGTGGGTATGGGGGGGAATGGTCTGAGCCGGCGTGACAGGGGGATGTTCTGTACCAGCGGGTATGGGGGTGTGTGTTTTCTACCAGCGGGTATGGGGGTGTTCTGTACGAGCGGGTATGGGGTGTGTGTGTTCTGTGCCAGCAGGTATGGGGGTGTGTGTTCTGTGCCAGCGGGTATGGGGGGTGTGTGTTCTGTGCCAGCGGGTATGGGGGGGGTGTTCTGTGCCAGCCGGTATGGGTGTGTGTGTTCTGTGCCAGCGGGTATGGGGGGGTTGGCATGAGGTCCTACAGTTCTTCATCCTTCGTTTTGTTTTACGTGCTATTCTCTGGTGTGAAAATGTTCTTTCTTTCTTGTGACAAGTTTGGGATTTTTTTTTTCTTTTTTTTTTTTAGATTTTTTTAACTTTTTAATGTTTATTGATTTTGAGAGGGAGACAGAGAGTGAGCAGGGGAAAGGCAGAGAGAGAGGGAGACACAGAATCTGAAGCAGCTTCAGGCTCTGAGCTGTCAGCACAGAGCCCGACGCGGGGCTCGAACCCACGAACCAGGAGATCATGACCTGAGCCGAAGTCAGATGCTTAATCGACTGAGCCACCCAGGCGCCCTGCCCCTCTTTTCTTTTTATCCTTTCTTGGGAATTTAAGACAACAGCAACCTTGGGTGTGCGCCCCAGACTTGTGAGGGAAGCATTCCCAGGCTGGAGTTTTCCGAAGACTGTCTGAAAACCACCGTCCTGGAAACAGGGCCCCTTTTGCCAAGGAGCCTGGATTTTCTCCCCCAGCTTCCTGGGCGCTGCCCAGTGTGGCTGCTTCCTGCCCCAGCCCCTCCCCCTCCGGCAGGCTCCACCCACTTGTCCTCTGTCCCCTCCACCGTACTTGGGGGGGGGGGCATCAGAATGGTTTGTTTGTTTTTAAACAGTACTGACTCCGTCAGTTCCGTCAGTATAAGAAATGAGTAAGGACAAAACTTTGGTTTGAAACAGAGGCAGGGGTGAGGGGGGTGGGATACCGCGGAGCCCCGGGCTTCCCTGCGCACTGAACCCAGGGCACCACACATCAGGCAGGGTTGCCCTTCCCTTTACATGTGAGCAGCACCTGCTGCAGGGGGGCCGTGCGGCGGGGGGAGGGGCTCCAGGGCCAGGACCTCCCCCACCCCGACCTCAGGGCCCAGCTCTGCTGGCCCTCGTGACTGGAGACTTTTGTCATTTTTAAGATGCACATAGGCCACACAGCCACCTTGAAGTTCAGGATGAAATGCAAGATACAGAAGTTTAGCCAAGTTTGTTTTTTTTTTAACCTTTGCCTTCTTCCTAGAGGACCACTCCCGTCCCGGGTGATGTACATCCCTGGGGATCGTTTGGCGACGTCTAGATGTTTTGTTGTCAGAACTTGGGTGGGGGGGGCATCTCGTGGGTGGAGGCCGAGGTTGCTGCTAATGTCCTGTGGTATTTGGAATAGTTCCTCACAGCAGAGACTGATCCATCCCACAATGCCGGTTGTGCTGAGGCCAAGGCCTGCCCTGCAGCCCACTGGACGCCGGGAGCTGATGCTCGACGGCTGTCGTGTGTGTAAAGGTCTAGGTCTGACACAAGACACCTGCCAGATTTTATATCGTTTACTGCTTGTGAAAGTACTCGTTTTATAGTAAATGTTATATTTTTATGATAAAAATATATACATATATATGCTTATGCCTAAAAATATCTGAACAGAGGTACACAAAAATGCTCCGTATGTTTATGGGTAATTTTTGTCTTCTTTCTACCGTCCTGAACTATGATCTCCTAAAACGGTGATCTGGTATTTCCTTACCAGCAGAAAAGATGGCCAAGGCCTTTGCCTTCAGTGGGAGGAACTGGGGGCTGGACCATTAGTAAAGCTGGTCTGTTTTTTCTTCAGGTGGCCTGGGCCTCTCCAACACCATGTACGCACGTCTGGGAGAAATCATCAGCCTGGACGGGTCGATCGCCGTGACCCTAGCAGCGCACCAGGCGATTGGCCTCAAGGTCGAGTGTCCAGGGCTTCTGTCTGAGGCTGTTGGTCTAGAGTCCTGCAGGGGCGTCGAGCCCGAGCCTTGCTCGTTCCTCCCGGGAAGTGAATCGGGCGTGTGTTGGCTCTCGGAGGGGTCCTGCGGCGCCTTCTCTCTCCAGCCACACGGGCTGCGCTGGGGCCCCACACAAGCAGTGGTGCCTCGGTCACACAGTCCGTCCCCTGGGAGCCCTCCTGTCCCCATCGCCTTGGATGGATCCTTTGAGCCCCACATCAGATACTGAGGGGCCTGCATTCACCTCATGCCGGAAACGAGCCTCCCCGCTGAGCCTGTGACTCGCTAGCGGCCTGAGCGTCCCCCCCACCCCAGCTGTTTGTGCACATGTGTCCTTGTCCCTGGGCTCGGAGCATTTTAGGGCAGAGCCGCGGTCATGCCCGCTGACGGTCCCATGACTCAGGCTGTCTCTGCTCCCTGGAGAAAGTGAAGGGGGCCAGGTGAAGAGTGTGCCTACTCCCCCCCCCCTCCAGGCTCTGAGCAGGCCTTGGCGGGCAGAGTGGACTTCTCCCCGGGGCACCGACGGAGAAGGTGCGGACAGTTCTGACGCTGACCACACAGTATTCACCCCTGTGTCTCCAAACACCCCTCCAGTGGGTGGGTGTGGCCCCAGCGAACCGTTGGTGGGATGGAGGCTCAGAGAAGGGACCTCCCTGCCCGAGGCCACCTAGCCTGGTGACGACAACCCCGAGTGTGACCCCAGCGCCATGCTGGCCCAGGCCCCTCCATGCGTGCCCTTCAGGGGGCTCCTTAGTGGCCTGGCAGCCATACCCGTTGGCCACTATCATTTCCCGGCTGGGGCTGCTCAGCGTTTGCTCAGGCGCGATGTGGTTTCTCCAGAAGGAGCACGTTCTGCAAGCGCCTCACACTCGGTCCCCCCATGGCTGACAGTGCACGTGTCTGGTTTCAGGGGATCATCCTCACCGGCAGCAAGGAACAGAAAGCCAAATACCTGCCCAGGCTGGCGTCCGGGGAGCACGTCGCCGCCTTCTGTCTGACGGAGCCGACCAGGTGCGGCCGCCTCCGAGGAGCCTTCTGGGGCCCCGGGATGACAGCTGTGGGATTCGGCTCACAGCTGGTGGCTTTCCTTTCTTCCCTCCCTGAACCTTCCGGAGAGGCCCCTCGGCAGCTGTTCTTGCCAGCTCTTGCCCTCCCCTCATTCCCTGCCCCGCTGGGGCTCAGAGTGAGGTCAGCCCCGGGGCCGCCCCCGCCCGCAGCACCCCTCACGGGGGCGCAGCGACAGCCTCTGAGCCACTTGGCGAGGGCGTCGGTCCCGTGAGGCATCCTCCGTCCGAGATCACACAGCCGGCTTAGGACACTCCTGCTGACAAATCCGTCCCCTGGGCCACGCTCCGTCCTGCTCCCCCTCACCGGGGGCTGGGCGTACCCGGCACCCCTCACGGGAGCTCAGACGAACCCGTTCTGTGCACACATCCGGGTGTTTAAACCTAAGCCCATGCGGTTTTCACTGCCAGGCTTTGTTTTTTTGTTTTTAAAGCCTTGGCTAGTTGTTTCAGGTCTTTGTTTTTAAGTTTGTTCATTTTTGAGAGGAGGGGGGCAGAGGGGCAGAGAGGCCAGGATAGAGAATCCCACAGAGGCTCTGCCTCACAGCACAGATCGACGCGGGGCTCGAACTCCCGAACCGTGAGATCCCGGCCTGAGCTGAAGTCGGAAGCTTAACCGCCTGAGCCCCAGGGTGCCCCGCATTGCCGCTCTCTGATGTGATGAAGCCGGGGTGGCCAGCCGGCCCCCTGTCTTTGTGATAAGGTTTCCCTGGAGCTGCTGCTTGTTTCCAGGTTGTCTGCGGCCACCTGCGGGCCCCAGCGGCAGGGGGAGTGGGTGGGACAGGCACCTGCGGGCCGAATGTGTGTTATCTGGCCCTTTATCTTTAAAGGCCTGCCAGCCCCATACTGCGCTCCAGACCCTCCATCTGCCCCCCAGGAGCCCGCCCGGGCCGGCACTGCTGTCCTCACCGCGTGTTTGTTTCCGCAGCGGGAGTGACGCGGCCTCCATCCGGACCAGGGCCACACTAAGCGAGGATGAGAAGTACTACGTCCTCAACGGCTCCAAGGTAGTGCCCCGTGGCCCGTCTCCGCACCCCGCGGACCATAAAGCATGTGCACCTCGTGTCCTGACCATCTGTGCTCAGGACGGGGTGGGGGGAGCTCCTCTTTGTGGAAGAAGCAGCTGTGGTTCGAGCTGAGGTGACTTGGAAGCATCCTGTGTCTGCTCGGTGGCGGAACCAGGATTGGAGGCGAGGGCCCTGCCCGCGGAGCCCCCGTGCTTCCGCACCGCCCGCCGCCCCCACAGTCCACACAGGATTTGGGACAGGTGCGGCAGTGTCGTGTGACGAGCTCTCGTGTGGCCGTCACCGGCTCCCACGGTTACCAGCCCACGGCCCGCCCTGTTTCTTCGTCAGCGTGGCCACCCCCGGGTTGCACCCCTAGGGTTTGAGCGTATCTCGGCCAGATAGGACTGTTTAAAAAACCCAGTTGATGGGGCACCTGGGTGGCTTAGTCAGTTAAGCGTCCGACTTTCACTTAGGTCATGATCTCGCGGTTTGTGGGTTCGAGCCCCGCGTCAGGCTCTGTGCTGACAGCTCAGAGCCTGGAGCCTGTTTCAGTCTGTGACTCCCTCTCTCTCTGACCCTCCCCTGCTCACGCTGTCTCTCTCTCCTAGAAATAAATAAAACATTTTAAAAATATATATATATATATCGCTCTCAAAATAAATAAACACACACGCACACACACAAAAAAAACACATAAAAAACCCAGTTACTTGTTTCTTTCTCTCCAGTCAGTGTTCCAGTTCCTTGGTTGTTTCATACCTTTTTATTTTTCAAAGACTCTGAATCAAGATCCCGTTACGTTGCACTTCGTTGCACTGTCTTTCCCGTCCCTCCTCGTCCCCTCTCTTCTGTGCCGCTCCTTCCTGCCTGCTCTGTTCTCTTGCGGAACCTGGCTGCTCGGTTCTAGAGCCCAAGCCATCTCGGTGCCACTGGCATCTCTTTCGTGCACACGCACACACACACACACACACACACACACACACACGGCCACGTGTGCCCCTCAGGGGGCCCTAGCTCTGGGGAGATGGGGGTGTCCCCCTGCCTTCCCCATGCAGGCCTGGCCTCACCAGGGCCGAGCTTGTTTCTGGGCTGAACCGCGATGGGCTGCTGGAGCCCCTGCCGCAGCCGCGGAGCCGAGCGGGGTGCGTAACGGTCTTGTTCTCTCCAAAGCCCGTTTCCTTCTTCCCTCAGGTCTGGATCACCAACGGAGGCCTGGCCAGCATCTTCACCGTGTTCGCCAAGACGCAGGTTGTGGATTCTGACGGCTCCGTAAAAGACAAAATCACAGCGTTCATTGTGGAGAGAGACTTTGGTGGGGTCACTAGCGGGAAGCCCGAGGACAAGTTAGGCATACGGGGCTCCAACAGTAAGTGTGCTGTGGGGGGGTGTGCACGCGCGTGTGTGCGTGTGCGCTCTGGGGGGTGTGCACGCGTGTCTGTGCGTGTGCGCTCTGGGGGGTGTGCACGTGCACTGTGGGTGTGTGCTGCAGGTGTGTGCACGCGTGTGTGTGCGCTGTGGGGGTGCACATGTGTGTGCTGCGGGGGCGTGCGTGTGCGCTGCGGGGGGGTGCACGCGCGTGTGCAGGAGAGGCACCCTTCAGCCCCATCCAAGTTCGAGACACAGTGAGATGTAGATAGTTTGGGTTTCACAGAAGCACGTCCGCGAAATCACGTCAAGAAGGCCCCAGTGAGAGGCAGCGGCCCCAGGGGTCAGGTGTCCAGCTCCCACCTCCGCGCAGGTCACGGTCTCACGGCTCCTGGGATCGAGCCCTGCGTTGGGCTCTGCTCTGGCCGCGAGAGGCCTGCTTGGGATCCTGCCTCCCCCCAACCATGTGCTCGCTCGCTCGCTCGCGTTCTCCAAGATTAAACAAAAGCCAGGAAACCCTCGGTGGCTTCAGGGCAGCGCAGAGGGGCTCCTCCGGCTGACTTCTCTCAGCTGAGGCCCTCGCCGCAGGCCCTGCTCACCTCTGCGTGAGCACGCTCCCGCCCCCCGCATGCTCCCGCCCGTGCCGGCCACCAGAGGGGGTGTCCTAGTTCCCCCCACTGCCAGCCGCCCACGCCCCAGGCCGGCCCGGCACCCCCTCCCTCCTCAGCCCTTCCCTCGTGCCCGCCCAGCGCTGCCGTGGAGTCTTCCCCAGGCCCCCCCCACCTTGGAGACCCCAGTTCAGACTATGAGGTGTCCGTGCCGCAGGGGCCCGCGTGCTACCCTTGGCGCCTCTGGACCTGCTGTTTGCACTCGGGTCTGGCTGGCGACGTTTGCCACGGCGGCCAGGCTCGGGGCCGGGGGCCCTGTGCGCTCTAAGCTGCCTCCGCTGCCTGGAAACCCTGTGACCTTGCACCGGCCGCTTTACCTTCCGGGCCCCCGTTTCCTCACCCAAAGGAAAGGGGTGGTGACGGGACACGGGCGGCGTCCATGCGATGCTCCCGCACACGGAAGCCGGACGGCGTCAGCTCCTGCTGCTGCTGGAGTCCCCGCCAGCCTCTCGCCGCCCGTTGCTGCTTAGAACGTTTGAGCCTAGAGAGAGCTTGGCCTGCTGGTGTGGCAGAGGCGGCCCAGACAGGGCCGTCCACACTGAGCTCAGGGAAGGCCCTGGGGTCACGCAGTGGCCCCGCAAGAGGGGACCGAGGGCACGAGTTGAGGGCAGAGAGGGCAGCGGACTCCCCCACACACTCAGCAGCCTGGGGAAGGAGTCAGAGCCGCTCGGCAAGGGCCTGGCCCGCAGCCATGGCTATAAAATGGGCCCGGCCGCCAGAGACACGGAGGCTTCCTCCTATTTCACAGCCAGGCTCCTGGAACAGTAGAATGAAGGTTCGCAGACCTGGGTGCCTGCACTTGACCTACTGCTGTCTAGCTGCTCCTGAGCCGTGACCATCTGTCCTGAGTGTCTCCCCCTTTTCCAGGGCTAAGTCGCTAGGAGTTGCCGTGTTTTTTGTTGTTGTTTTTTAAGGTTTTTTATTTATTTCTGAGAGAGAGAGACAGCACGAGCAGGGGAGGGGCAGAGAGAGAGGGAGACACAGAATCTGAAGCAGCTCCAGGCTCTGAGCTGTCAGCACAGAGCCTGACATGGGGCTCAAACCCACAAACCATGAGATCATGACCTGAGCTGAAGTCAGACGCTTAACTGACTGAGCCACCCAGGCACCCCAGGAGTTACCGTGTTTATGTGACAACGTGCAAAGGCTGCTACAGAAAACTGGCCCCAAAATCCCCGTCCCCACCACTGCCATGCTTTCCCTTCTCTGCCTGCCTCTGTCACTTTGACCTTGGCTTTCTGCTTCACACCAAGTGCTTCCTCGCTTCATCACCCGCATCACCTTGTCCGAGAAGCCACCCCAGCACTGAGCTGGCAGAGCAAACCGCCCTCTCCCTCAGCCTGGGGGTGCCCGACAGCCCGCCTCGGGGTCTGGGTCCCTGTCTGCCATCTGGGGCCCATTTCCCTCACGGCGGGTCACAGCCCCTGGGGGCCAGGCCGGGTCACACCTGAGGCCTTGGCTCCTGGTGGGGCGACAGCTGGTGGGGAAAGGCAGTCTGCCTCCACCCAGTCATGGTGCAGGGCGTGGCTGCGTCCACGTTATGTGGGACCCGCAGTCCCATGAGACGCAGGGGCCTTACGGAGGCTGTGCTGTCCACTTTCCTCCTTCTGCCTCTGACTCTTGCTCCTCCTTCAAACTTCTGCTGAATGTCACCTTAGAAAAGCCTGACGTGAGCCCTTAAAATTATTATTCACATTCTCTCCAACCTCTGATTGTTACCATACTCTATTTTTTAAAATTTTTGTTTATTTTGAGAGAGAGAGCACGAATCGGGAGGGGTGGAGAGCGCGGGAGAGAATCCCAAGCAGGCTGTGCAGTGTCCGCTCAGAGCCCAGCGCAGGGCTCAAACTCGCAAACCCTGCGGTCATGACCCTGGCAGAAACCAAGAGTCGGACCCGTAACCGACTGAGCCCCCACGCGCCCCCGCCGTGCTGCTTATCGTCTGTAGCGCTTACAGCGTCATCGCGCCCCCTGCGCAGTGTGAGCCGCACGAAGACAGGCCCGTGCCCTCCTGAGCTGCCCTGTCGCGGCTGGAGGACGGACGAGGGACGGGGCTCCGGTGCCTGTGAGTCCAGCGCAGAGCGGTGTGCAGCCTGCGATTCCCTCTCTTTCAGCCTGTGAGGTCCATTTTGAGAACACTAGGGTGCCGGTCGAGAACGTCCTTGGAGAAGTCGGAGGCGGGTTTAAGGTGCGTGGTTAGAGCAGCCCCTGTGAGGGCTGTGGTCATGGTGTGGCCCGTCGCCCCCCCCCCCCGCCCCGCCCCCCCCCCCGGCGATTCTACGCCTCACCCCTCCTAGGCAACGTCGCTCACATGAACCAGGCTGCTTGCCTCCCCAGGCACAGCCCCTGCACGCCGTCCCCCNCGGGTTTAAGGTGCGTGGTTAGAGCAGCCCCTGTGAGGGCTGTGGTCATGGTGTGGCCCGTCGCCCCCCCCCCCCGCCCCGTCCCAGCCCTGCTTGTGGCCGACCGGTGCGTGCACGCACCAGGCGACTGCGGCGGCGTCCGCTGGGAAATCGTAATGGAGGAAAGTTGGTTCCCACACGAGGAGCGTGTAGATGGAACAAGGTCTCCTTCCCCTGTAAGACTGTTTGCCCTGAGGAGGGCAGGGTCCCCTGTGCAGCGGGCGTGGGCAGGGGCCGGCGGGCACTGGGGCAGCCCCGGGGCCGGAGTCCCTGCCCTGGTTTCCCCTCAGCCAGCGTTGGTGTTACTTCCCATCGACACGTGACTCCCGTAACACAAACTTACCACTTTCACCCGTACTGGTGTGTGTTTCCCACGTCCCCCGTGTCGCACAGCCGTCACCTGATTCCGGAACACGTTTCTCCGCCCAGAACCAAGTGCCGCTCTTCTCACTGCTCCTGTCACCACCTCTGCTCTCGCTATTTTTCTGCTTCTCTGGATTTGCACAGTTTAAACGTCTCACGTAAGCGGAACCCGTATGTGACCCTGGCGTGCGGCTGCTCTGCACCCCGCACGGCGATCTCAGGGCTTCCCCGCGCCGGAGCGAGCGTCCCTCCTTTCTGAGGCTGAGGGAGACTCGCCGTGTGGCTGCAGCTCGTGGACATCTGGGCTGTTTCCACTCGTGGGGACTGTTGTCAGTAATGCGCGTTTCCGGTTCCTTGGGGTGTTTACCTAGAAGTAGCAGTGGTGACCGTGTCTAACCCTGAGGAACCGCCAGACATTCCCGGCGGCGGCAGCGCAGGGTCCGGTTCTCCGCGGCCTCCCCAGAACTAACCGCTGCGCCCAATGTGGGGCTCAAACTCACGCCCCCGAGAGCCGGTGTCTCACGTTCCACTGAATCAGGCAGCCGGCGCCTGCCCTTCACACGTTTTCACCCCAGGCTGTTTGTCTTCATTGTCGCCCTGCCCTGATTTCCCGGGTGCTCGGGGCAAGCGTCTTCGCCCTGGGGAGCCCCACCCGCCTGGGCTGTGAAGCGGGGTCACAGCACCTTCCTCCCTCTCTGGGTGTGACAGGAATCTGTAGAGGGGGGCGCACGTCTTAGCCGTGTGGCCCAGACGCTCCGTCCAGGCGGGAGGGTCCGGGGGGGAGGGCGGGGGGACGGGGTTCCTGACTCCGGGGAAGCTGCTCTTCATTGTTCGCAGTTTCAGTGCTTATCTTCCTAGGTCTTTCTAGAGGGCACCGTCCCCTAAATGTTGGTAACACCGCCCGTGCCAAGTGCCAGGGCCCCAGGCCAGTAAACAGGTGTTGCGAATGTTTCATGCTGCAGAATGTCTCTCTGTGTGGCGATGGCCCCTTTGATGTCCCCAGGTCCCTGGGGTCGGGTGTTCAGTACGGTCTTCACGCCTTCCCTGCTCAGACCCGTGTTGTGGGCTGTGTGTCCTTGCTTGTATCTGCACGCACGTGTCCACTTCTTTCCTGAGTCTAAACACCCGACAGGAGACTCCCCAGGTCAGAGAGCACTGACGACTTTAATCTGTGGCCCCTGCTGCCCAGCCGTGTGCGGGGAGGTGGGCCGGCGGCGTGTGGGAGCCCCTCGCCTGGTGCTTTCTCAGCCCCCCTGTGGGAGATGAGAAAAGCAGTCGTTTTAACATACAATAGAAAACTTTGATATTAGTAGGATTGCTTACCAGTCAGCCGAAATGCTAAAAAGTGAGGGATTCCAGAGACCACGAAGTGGCCAGAGGCCAGGTGAGACTTGCCTGGCTGGTGTGGGAGGAAAGTACGTGGCGTCCTCTGGAGAGTCTGAGGCTTGTCCACGGTCAGACCTTTGAGGCACAGAGGAGGTGCGCGGTCGGGCAGGGGCTCTGGAAAGCGAGGGGCGTGTCTGGCTTGTAGGCAGGCTGCGGGGCAGGGTGCAGCTGTAGAAATTCTGGAAGGTGAGGCACCGACCTCAGTTAAGCTTCTGACTTCAGCTCAGGTCATGATCTCACGGTTCGTGGGTTCGAGCCCCACGTCGGGCTCTGTGCTGACAGCTCGGAGCCTGGAGCCTGATCCAGATTCTGTGTCTCCCTCTCTCTCTCTGCCCCTCCCCCACTCATGCTCTGTCTCTGTCTCAAAAATAAACAAACGTAAAAAAAATTCTGGAAGGAGAGGGCTGCGGTAGGGAAGCTGGCAAAGCATTCTGGAGTGCACGGGCAGGAGTGGGGGGTCCCAGGCTTGAGTAGGGCTGATACATAAGCTCGGGGGCCCCTCTTGAGAAAGGGGTAAGTCTGTTTAGGTTTTTGATTCTCTGGGCAATGAGACCTAGTCTCAGATCTTTTATTCCTTGAAAAAAAAAAAAATTTTTAACGAGGGTAAGAATAAACCCTGAAGGGCCCATGAAGTGGATTTCATTCATGGAACCATGAGGCGGCTTCTGCAAGCCCCTGTGGGCAGAGCAGCTGAAGGCGGGAGAAGTCACTTCCTCCTCAGAGTCCCAGCGGGTCCCCAGACTCGCCTGAGCCCTGGGGAGTCTGAGGCCAGCGGTGTGGCCCGGGAGGAAGCCGGGCAGGATCTGGGGCTCTGGCACACTGTGCCCGCACGTCACCGCACCCTCCCCTCTACCCGGCACCCAGGGCTGGGCTCCTTCCCGCGTCCCCCAGGGCCCTGGGCCTGAGCGGGTTGGGGCCCGCATGCGCCCCTCCTGGCAGCTGGGGCAGCGGTTGCTCACCTCACGAAGTCTGCTCCGAGATTCTCCTGCTCAGGTCAACGGGTCATCAAAAGTTCAGGTTCAGCTGCATGATCGGTTCATCCAAGTCACATGCAGGCATCTGGTGAAAAGCTGGAATACGCTGGAAGTTGAGCTCTGTAGAGAACTGTGGTGTTCACAGACCCCTTAGCCCTCAGCCCGGCCTGCCGTCGAGGCCTCCCAGTTGGGCCTCACAGGGTTTGGGGTGGGGGGCACTGCTGTTCCCCAGGAGGCTCGTGCTGGTGGGAAAGGCTGGGTACGTGTGGGGTACCTCGTAGGCTTCATGTCTGCTCCTCTTTGAGGGCTGAGAACTGTCCTGTTCTGGAATAACATTCCGTCCTTCGTGGGGGTGGCTCCACGGAGGTTGGCTGGAGCTCCCTTGCAGGAAAGTGCTGGGACCACACGCTCTCCCACCCAGCCGGTGGGGATTGGCGGGGCAGGTAACCTTCCCAGATGCTGGCCCAGAATTCTCCAGACTTGCCCTTTGTGTTCATGAAACCGGGGAAAAACAGACAAGCAGCACCGGGTTCTGTCCCCTGGGGTCCCCCAGGGCCCCCGGGCTTTTCCCCAGGCAGCAGGGTGAGCAGAACGCTTGGGTGGTGCCGTCAGTGAGCCCCCCCTCCCTGCAGGTGGCCATGAACATCCTCAACAGCGGCCGGTTCAGCATGGGCAGCGCCGTGGCCGGGATGCTCAAGAAGTTGATCGGTAGGTAAGTCGGGGACAGGAGCCCTTGGTGGCACGGCCGCGCTCCGGGGGCCCCACTCTGGCCGCAGGCCCTGCTGCGTCCTCACAGTGGGCCGGTGCCGAGCCGGGCCCCTGGACGGACAGCCCGGCCGCGGCTTAAGGTGCCGCTTCACTGTAGGCCCAAAATTGTAGTCCATCTGCACCCAGGCGGCTCCCGCCCCCGTTCCCCGCTGCTCTGTTTTACCCGCTCATAAAGGATCCGGGGTGGTCGGTCCGAGGGCAGGAGCTGCTTAGCAGACGTCCGGAGGTGAGCAGCTCCTCAGTGCATATTCTCGCAGATCCCGTTTGGTGGGTGACTCAGTGGGTGAGGAGTGGATCTCCCATCGCTGGGCTCTGGTCCAGGTGCCTCCGGGGCCCTGCCTCTTGCCAGGGGTCTGACACCTTCATCTCCGATAACCTTGGCAGCAGGGCCGTGAGGCCGGTAGTGCCGTTCAGGGTTGCTGGTGGCCTGGCCCGGCACGGCCCCTGGTAAGAGAGAGCGCCGGATTCGGGCCCAACTGCCAGCTCCGTGCTGCGGCCCCGCCCGCTGTGGTGGGCGCTCCGAGCGCGGACAGCCTCTCCGAGCGGACGCGCCGGGAGGGGCAGCGCTGTCTTCCCGGGCGCTTGGCCCCAGCAGCGCCGCCCCTCGTGGCTGCCGCCTGCGTGTTGGCAGGGAGCGACAGCCTCAGGGAATCTTCCAGGGGCTGCCAGAGAGTGAGACTTGTAATGCCTCCGCTCTTCTCCAGAAATGACTGCTGAGCACGCCTGCACCAGGAAACAGTTCAACAAGAACCTCAGCGAATTTGGATTAATTCAGGTACCGGAGGTCACGAGGGCTGCGCGTGCGGGCTTTGCGTGTGCTTTCGTGGTCTGTGCTGGGGACTCTGCGGGGACTCAGCACAGCGGGAAAGGCTGGCGTGGCTCCCTGTTAGGGACGCCAGGGCCTGCTTCTCTGGGGCGTGGAGGCCTTGGCCTGAAGCACCTCCTCTGCCGCCGGCCCCCAGGGGCCCAGCACGTGTGGGCTGTGTGTTGATTGCGTCTTTCCCGGGACCCTCCAGGAGAAGTTTGCCCTGATGGTGCAGAAGGCTTACGTCATGGAAAGCATGGCCTACCTCACCGCGGGGATGCTGGACCGGCCGGGCTTCCCCGACTGCTCCATCGAGGCCGCCATGGTGAAGGTAGTGCGCACGGCCCGGGGCACTGGGGTGGCGGAGGTCAGCTTATCCTCGATCCTGCGTCCACGGCATCCCCACCCCCCACACCCGTGCTGGGCACTGCCCCGGGCCACACACGGGAGCCCAGGGTAGCGTGGGAGAGGCCGCCAGGAGCAGGGCCCGGCTGCGGCGTTCACAGGTCAGGCCCGTGTCTCCTGCGCACCGTCCATGCCGTCGTCTCCGTCTGTAGCAGACGGAGAAAATCTAGGCCGTGTGTGTCACTTCCTGTCCTTGTGAAACAGCAGCTGAACTTTCTTAGGAAGGACTTTTGTTGTGAATGTTCAGCCTTCCTATTTTGGGGTAAATACTAGAGTTTTCAGTATTTTCAGTTTGTTGGGGTAGAGGGTGAGGAGCAGGGGGTCGGGGGGTAGTGGTTTTTCTAGCTGCAGTATGAAAGAGGCCTCCCTGATTCGGGCCCCGTAATTCTTGTTGACCTGACGACCGGAGTCCGGGAGAAGGTGGGCGGCGAGGGGAGGGAACGGTGTCTCCAGGTGCCGGGTCCGAGGCATCTGCACTGGGTGCTTCTCCCCATCCCTCAGCAGCCCCCACACGCTGACAGCCCCGGAGGCTAGGCTCCAGCCGAGCAGGACAGTGACCCTGCTTTCCGGACGCTCGTGTGTGGACAGACGTGTCCGCGTGTCACCCACAGCCAGGTGTCCGGCCAGGCGGCTCACGGGCAGAGGAGCGAGCTGTGGGTGGGCGGGCCTCTTGGAGGAGGAGGGCCCTCCTGCCGCCTCCCCGGGAGACCGCTGACGCCGCCGCCGCCCTGGGTCTGCCGCAGGTGTTCAGCTCGGAGGGGGCGTGGCAGTGCGTGAGCGAGGCGCTGCAGATCCTCGGAGGCGCGGGCTACGTGCGGGACTTCCCCTACGAGCGCTTCCTGCGGGACTCCCGCATCCTGCTCATCTTCGAGGTGGGTGCCCGCCCTGCGCGCTCCCCTGGCCCTCCTCGCGGCGCCCTCCCTGGGGCTGGAGGGGGGCCCCGGGAAGGGCCCCATCTGCCGGCTCTGTGGGGGGCCTGGTGCCGCCCCCAGGGCTCACTTGGGGTCTGGGTTTCCTTCTCTGGGCCCCGAGGCGGCTCAGGGTCCTCTCCGTGGGCTTCCCAGCCCCGACGCCTCCCTGCCCCCTTCCACGGGGTCACTTCAGTGCGCGGGGAGACGCTGGGTGGGGTAAGCGAAGGGGGTGGGTGCCACGAGAGGCCTTCAGAGAGCTCGTGGTCTGACCGCACGGCCCAACTGAGCAGCGTGGACGGTGCCCGAGAGCAGGTGCCTGGGCCCTCGGGGGCACAGACCGCTTTGGCCTGGGGTGGTTTGGACCAAGGACAGGGATGGAGTGTGCCGGGCCCAGAAGGCCCTTACCTGCCGGCACGAGGTGGAATAAGCAGATCTTTGTGGGAGCAGCGGACACCGGGGGGGGGGGGGGGGGGGAGTAGATGAGAGGCAAGGAGCCAGGCTTGGAGGACCTTGGCCGATAAGGAGGGTCTGGATCTTACTGCGAAGGTGCTGGAAGCCCTCAGTGTTTCTGAGCAGGGACGGACTCGGGTGCGTTCCCACTCTGGGAAATTCCCGGGGCTGACATCGGGGCGGGCTGCAGAGGTGAGACCAGAGGCCAGCGCGCACAGCAGAAGGGCGGGTCACCTCCAGAGGCAGTGGGCACGGATGGGACCTTGGGATGGACAAGGCAGGCCCGCAGGCCAGGCTTGGAGCCTGAGCGACTGGTGTGGTGTCCGCGGGCCCCCCCCCTGCCCAGGGGACCCCACACCCCAGCTCCTGGCCCAGGGGAAGGCCTCGGGGCCACTCTCGTTCCCAGGTGCTCCCACATCCACGCCCAGGGTCCTCTTTCTTAGAGAGTAGACAGGATGGGACCCGCCTGAAGTCACGAGTCCCAAGGGCACGGGGACACGTCACTGCCTTGCTGCCCCAGGACAGCTGCTCCCAGGGCCCCTCCCTCGGCCCAGCTGAGCTCGTCGTGTGTGCGTGTGTGGGCCCGAAGCTGCAAGGGGCGCGGACCCTGCGGCGGGAAGCAAATGCTCTGGTCTGGAGCCTGCAAGGCCGGGCCTGGCCAGGCCTGAGGTGCTCCAGGCCTTCCTGCCTCGCCCGCGGGGGGCGCCCCGTCCACAGCTCAGACGCTGCTCCCTGAGAGAATCCCGGGGCGCAAGCAGCGTGCGTGGGGATAGCAGAGAAGAGGTGGCCCTCATTGACCCCTGGCAGTGGTGCAGGTCGGTGGCTTCCCTGAGGACTCTGCGCGCTGGGCACCAGGGCACCAGCCCCCCCCCCCCGGGGAAAGTGGTTTCTCCCATTAAGAGCCCAAGTGGACGCTTGAGAAGGGAAGGCTCCCCGTACAGCTGGCAGGTCCCCAGGGAGGCCATGGCTACCGGTGAGCACCCCCCTCGTCCCCGTGGGGGTGGGAGCCGGCTGCTGCTCTGACCCCAGGTCTCAGCCCTGCTCCCTGTGTGAGGCTTCCTCCAACCCCCGCAGCTTCTGCAGCACTGGGGGGGGGGGACACAGCGGTGTGGCCTCTGCCCCGTCAAGCGCGCGGCACAGCAAGGCCAGCCCAGTGGGGCGGCCCCTGACCTCCGTACTGCTGGCCACAGGGGACCAACGAGATTCTCCGGATGTACATCGCCCTGACCGGCCTACAGCATGCCGGCCGCGTCCTCACCGCAAGGATCAAGTAGGTGCCGGCCCCCCATCCGCTCTTTGTCCGCGGCCCATCCTAGGGCAGACGAGAGGGGCTGTCCCGTCCCCGTGAAGCCATGCCGCGCTCAGCTCAGTCACAGGCTGGCCGGAGGGAGGGAAGGGGACAGGAGGGACAGCTGCCTGGGAGGTCACTGTCGTCCACGGCAGCTCCCGTGTCCCACTGCAGGGAAGCGGTGTCCTCGGGGCCTAGGGACTCAGGGGCCCCCAGGTGCTGAGCTCCGAGGGCAGCAGGGGACCACTGTCTTCTCTCCCCCTGAGGCTCCCCTCGACCCCCGTCATGGGCTCGGAGCAATTGGGACTCCCTGCCGGAGCCCAGTACAGCGGCCCAGAGCATCGAGCAGACTCCCTACCCAGGCCCCCCGGGGGGCCGGCTGGGGCTGCTGCTCGTGGGAGAGCTCACGTGGCTCCACGTCAGGGACCGGCTCTCTGACAGGCCGGCCCAGGCCGGGGCCGGCGGCAGTAGGTCTGCGGTTGGTCCCTCAGTGCCGTGCAAGTCAGGGGAAGGGGTGCCCTGCGGTTCCGGGGTGCCGAGGGGGACCCTGCGCTGGGAACCCGCAGTGGGGCCTGAGGCAGTGGGGCCGGGGCTTTCCGCAGTGAGCTTAAACACGGCAACGTGAGCACGGTCATGCAGACCATCGGCCAGAAACTTCGAGACTCCATAGGCCGGACTGTGGACCTGGGGCTGACGGGGAAGCTGGGGGCTGTGCACCCCAGTGTCGCGGTGAGTTGGCCCATGGGTGGTACCCCCATCTGGGTGCCCTTCCGGGGGCTGTGCCCAGGGCGCTGGGGAAGACGGCCCCAGCCCGGGCCCCAGAGTGCCAGCCGGGCTGTGTCCGTGTGGGACAGGCTCCTGCACAGCAGACACTGAGCCGTCACCCCCCCACCCCCACTAGGACGGGGCCAGCAAGCTCGAGGAGAACGTGTATTACTTTGGCCGCACCGTGGAGACCCTGCTGCTCCGCTTTGGGAAGGTACCTGGGCCCTGCCAGACCTGGGAGCCAGGGCGTTAAGTGCCCGCCTTTGGGACCAGGCCTAGAGAGAAATCTCGGAGGGATGCCGTGGCGCTGGCTGGCCCCGGGGCCCCGGGTGGGGGGGTGCCTTCCAGGTAGAGAGCGCTCCTTGGGGGGGGGCAGCCCCACATCGAGGGTCCCGATCTGTGAGGCTGTTGCTGCTCCCGGGGACCTGGGGGCTCAGGGTTCTGGGGCCTGGTCTCCCCTTGGCCCCAGTCGAGGCAGAAGGGAAAACCAGTGCGCCAGCCGCTCGCTCCCCTCCACTGTGGCGCGAAGGGAGGCCCGGGCAGGGCCCCTGGGTTGCGAGCCCCCCCCCACCCCTGGGCTCTGTCCCCAGACCATCGTGGAAGAGCAGATGGTCCTGAAGCGGGTCGCCAACATCCTCATCAACCTGTACGCCATGACGGCCGTGCTGTCGCGGGCCAGCCGCTCCATCCGGGTGGGGCTCCCAAACCACGACCACGAGGTGAGGGACTCGGCTTCGTCCTCTGAACTTTAATGAGCCCAGTGGTTGGGGGGGGGGGGGGGGGGG
>NW_024080946.1:1807929-1820208 GCF_003009895.1 Hyaena hyaena | reverse complement strand
CCCCCTCCCCTTCCCTTCCCCCTGCCCTCCCCTTCCCTTCCCCCTGCCCTCCCCTTCCCTTCCCCCTGCTTCCGGCAGGTTCTGCTGGCCAGCATGTTCTGTGCAGAAGCTTATTACCAGAACCTCTTCAGCCTGTCCCAGCTGGACAAGTGTACGTACGGCCCCGGGGGGGGGGGGGGGCGTTCCAGGTGAGGCCGAGGGTGAGCTGCGCTGGGCCCTGGCAGCTGCGCACAGCCTCTCCCCGGAGTGCAGGCGGCGGCCGTGCCTCTTCACCCCTGCAGCCGCCCCAGCTCAGGCTCCTACTGCGGTTTGCCTGGAAGGCTCCGCCTCTTCCATATCTACTTATTCTTCTTCTGACCCTTACGGTCATTTGGCCTCAAGGCTCTGTGTCCTGTGTTCCCCGCAGAGCCAGGCCTGTGGCCAAGTGACGGAGGAGGGGACACAGGATCGTGTCCGCTCCCAGCCACACTCGCTCCTCAAACAGGCTTGCCTGGCGGAAGGGGCCTCGCACGAGACCCAGGGTTCTTCAGCCCGGGATGAAGGCCTTCTCTGGGGGTTTGGAGGAGGGTCACACCTTCAGGGCTCCTTGGCAGTGGGTGGGCTGTTCTTTAAAAAGAGGTTCCAGGGGGCGCCTGGGTGGCTCAATCGGTTAAGCCTCCGACTTCTCAGTTCATGATCTCACGGTTTGTGGGTTCGAGCCCAGCGTCGGGCTCTGTGCTGACCGCTCAGAGCCTGGAGCTGCTTCGGATTGTGTCTCCCTCTCTCTGTCCCTCCCGGTCTCAAAAAAAAAAAAAACCTATAAAAAGGTTCCAGCAATATTCCTGTTACCACAAATGTATTTTTTTTCTCCCAGATTCTCCAGAAAATCTCGATGAACAGATTAAGAAGGTGTCCCAGCAAGTCCTGGAGAAGCGAGCCTACATCTGTGCTCACCCCCTGGACAGGACGTCCTGAGGCCCTGGACGCGGCCCCAGGCCCGCCGCCCGACCGGCTCTTCTCCGGGAGGGGGAGGACTTGCGGGTTTTCGCGGGTGGCACCAGTTCTTACCCGTCTACCCCGCAAGGGCGCGCTCCTGGCCCGAGGGGCTCGTGCTTACTGGGTGTGTACACGGGGCACGACCGTCACGTGTGCTGGGAACTAACAAAAATAGAGAACGCAGTTCGTGTTCACCTTCACCGCTCTGCTCACGTTTGTCCTCAGAGCCGTCTGGGGCCTTGCGTCCCGTGTGTGCGGAAGTTGGCCCTCCTCGCTCTTGCAGCGGGGACAGAAGGGAAGCGCGAGGTGACGCGGCCAGGCCTCTGCCTGTGTCTGCACGCCTGCTGCCCGGGCCCCGGGGCGGGGGGGGGGGCCGGAGGCCGGGCCCTTGCCGTCCGAGCGAGTCTGCCGCGTGGGTGACTCATCTTCAAGAGGTGAAAGTTGACAAGCCTGGTGACCCTGGAGGGGACTTTCCAGCGAGAGCTGACGTTCCTAGGGTTTTGTCGGTGGGACGCGCTGTCCGCACCGGGGGGCTGGGGCAGTTCGTTCCCCGCACGCAGCCGACTTTCAAACGCTGGGGCCCCCGGTTCAAGCCTCCGTTTCCCACCTGCGTCTCCGGGTTTTCCTTAAACGCTGTGGGGAGGGGGGCCCCGGCGGGAGGGGCACCGCGTTCAGCAACCTGCCGGCACCTCCTCCCCCGTTTCCTGGAGGTCACCCGCTGCCCCGGGTCGGGCTCGCTGGGGGCGGTTCCTCCGGCAAACCTGGTCCTAGACAAACGCCACTCCCTCCCCGAACAAAGGCTCCGGCAGCCACCAAATCTGGATTCTCTGTCCACCTGTAAGTGACCCCGAGGCCCGGCTTCACAGAAGGGTGCGAGGGGCCCTCGTGGGGCTCGGCGAACCGGTCTCCCAGCTCCGGAGCAGCGCAGGGACGCCGAACCCCACCTGACCCTGAGCTCCGAGCTCCGAGCTCGGACGTGTGGACGGCCGAGAGACTGCGGACCACGCCGCGCCCTCACCTGGTCCGGTCGAGGGCGGCTCGAAGAAGGGCGGCGGCTTCCTGTACAGGTCGAAGTCCTGGCGGCGCCGGTCCCAGGTCCACCTGCCTCGATCCGGCAGGCTGGCCAGCGGGGTGTGTTCCCGCCACTCCTGGGGGCGGGGGGCAGGGTAAGGGGGGGGGGGGGGCAGAGGGGCCCTGGGCCCGCCCGCGGCCCCTCCCCCCGCAGACCTCCAGCTCGGGGCCCGCGGGCGGCAGCCTCAGGCACCGGGCGCTGTCCGTGCCCTTGTGAAGCCCCGCGAGCTGGAACCCGCTGGCTGTGATCCAGGCCCGGCGGGACTCCCTCCTGGCCGCCTTCTCCTCCTCCTCGGGGTCCCTCGGCTCCACCGTGGCCGAGAGGAAGTCCTGGGAGTACGTGAACCTCTTCGTCGGCTCCTGGAAACGAGGGGCCGACACGGGGGGCGGGGCCGCTGACGGGCGGGGCGGGGCCGACACGGGGGGCGGGGGCGGGGCCGACCGGCCTCCGCGCAGGCGTCGGAAGCGGCACGTGGGAGACGTCGTGACCGCTCCCTGACGGCCTCCCCGGCAGAGGCAGCCGGTTCCCCGAGTCCGCGCGTCGGGGCGCCGAGGGCGCACACGCAGCGCGGGAACCGGAGGCCCCCAGAGCCGCGCCCCGCGCCCACCTTGGCCATCTCCCGGTACAGCGCCCTCTTGGCCTGCTGCGCGGAATTGAGGGTCTGGATCGCGTAGTTATAAACCGCGCCGCCGGCGGGGGCCGCAATTCTGATCACCTTCACCACCGCCTTCGGGGGCTTCCGGCCGCCCTGGTGGACGCCGATGTTTTTCTGCAGAAAGAGACGCCAGCCGTGACCCCCAGGCGGGCACTCGGGCCGGAGGGAGAGGCGCAGACGGTCACGGGCCTCGCGGACCCACGAGACCCCGCCCCGGGGCGGATCTGTTTCGCCGGCCGAAGGGGGAGACTTTCGGGGCCCAGGGCATATTCCGGGGAGCAGCACGGTCACCTTGCCCGTGGTCCCCGTCTCCCCAGGGCCCCGAGGCGGGTCCACGGCTCCCTCCCGAGTGGAAACGGCAGTGACGGGAGGTGCGGGGAGAGGCACCTCTTCGCCCCCAGCAAGGTCACCGTCTTTTGCTCTGAAGCAGCTCTTGACGCTAGAGGGTGACCTTGACGCCAGAGGGTGACCTTGACGCACGAACTGACCACCGTAGACCAGCCCCGCCTTGGCCTCGGGGGGCGGGGGGGGGGTCTCAGAGAGCAGAGCAGCCAGGGAAAGACCCAATCTGCGACTCGGCCGCTACGGGGACTGACGGCAGAGCCAGGCCTCGGGCCATCGGGTGAGCGACGAGAACATTCCAATAATCAGGATGAATAAGCTAAATGAAGAAGTGTAGAATTAACCAGATACCTGGAATCTATAGAAAACTCAAATGGAAATCTTAAAATTTTTTAAATAATCATCGAAATTACAATTCACTGGATGGGGGTGACTGAACGTACAGCGGAAGAGACCAATGAGTCACGATGGATTGGGAGGCGCCTGGGGGCTCAGTCGGTTCAGCGTCCGACTTCGGCTCAGACCATGACCTCACGGTTCGTGGGTTCGATCCCCGCGTCGGGCTCTGTGCTGACCGCTCAGAGCCTGGAGCTGCTTCAGATTCTCTGTCTCCCTCTCTCTGCCCCTACCCTGCTCACGCTGTCTCTCTGTCTCTCTGTCTCTCTGTCTCTCTCTCAGAAATAAAACATAAAAAGAAAAAAAGATGGATTGGTTTGAGGACACCTGGGTGCCTCAGTCAGTTGAGTGTCCGACTGTGGCATGGGTTCAAGCCCCACATCGGGCTCTCTGCTGTCAGTGCAGAGCCCGCTTCAGATCCTTTGTCTCCCCCCCACCCACCCCTCCCCTGGCTCATGCTCTCTCTCAAAAATAAACATTTAAAAGAATATCCAGATTGAAGCACACACTAAAACATGTGGAAAATTAAAAGCATGGGATACATAAGTAATACAAGATATACGTCATAGTGAAAATATCTAGCTTGTCATTCAAATCCCAGGAGGAGAGGGAGAGAGAACTTGACTAGGACAGAAGTATTTTTGAAGAGAAACGGGTCTAGAATTTTTGAAACGTAAAGATATCAAGCCACAGACTCAATCAGCTCCACAGCAAAATAAATATAAAGAAAAATAGATCTAGGAACATCAAAGTAACACTGAAAACAAAAAGGGGAACAATTTTAAATGCAATCGGAGAAGGGGACGGGATCTTCAAAGAGAGCCAGAATAAAAACGACAGCTGTCGGAAACAATGGAACTCAAAACACAATGGGGACGACAGCTTCCAATTGAGAAAATAACTGCCAAGCTAGCATCCTGCCAAGAAAAATACCCCCCAAAATTAGCCAGAGAAATGTGATCAACGGAACTCACTAATTGAAACGTGTCTCCTCAAAATACGGCACTGAAACAACGCAAAGGCAAAGCCACAGACTGCAGAGATGTTTGTAATACATGTGACTCACAGCTCGTCTAGATTTAAAAAAAAAAAAAAAAAAAAACAAGCCAGACGCCCTGGAGAAAAAATGCATTTGAACAGGCACCTCACGAAAGGAAATCTACAAATAGCCGATACGAGGTGCGGTTAGGTGCTGACGTTGCTGCGCATCGGGGAAAGGCACAGTGAAGTGAAAGCGCGACACCGGTACCCCTGACCAGAGTGGGAGGGCCACAGGCATGGGCAAGTTCAAGCGTCTGCAACACCGCGGCACAAACGCAGCGCCGCGTCCCGCGTTTGCCGGCGGCAGCGTGAAGTGGCACAGCCGCTTGGGAAACGTGCAGGTAAACGTGAAAACAGGCCCAGCCATGACCCAGTAAAGTTACTCCTGGGTATACGCCCAAGGGGATGAACAAGTGGGTCCAACAGGCTCTGCACAAAACCAGCGTAGCAACTTTAGCCATAATAGCCTCCCCCCGGAACACCCTGGAAAAGAACACAGATGTAAATCAGTAGGAGAATAAATAGTTGTGCCATACGCATAACGGAAAACTGCACAGCAACAAGTATGTATGTGAAAGACCAATCTTTATAAATATATATGTGGAGCAAAAGAAGCCAGTGCGAGAACACATGCTGTGTGGTTCCACTGTATAAGGTGCAACAAATAGCAGGCAAACGTACTCTGTGATGATAGATTCAAGACCGCAGTTAGTTGGGAAGAGGCGTGGCACCCCCGGGGGTGACCGAATCCTCCTACACCCTGGTCTGTGTAAGGGTTTCGCAGGTATGTGCCTAGATCAAAATCAATGAGGCTTATACACTTAAGACAGATGCATTTTACTGTATTTACTTGAAAAAGTATTACCAGAGACAAAGAGACCTATCATATTTATAAAAATCAAATCAACAGGATAATGCAGGCCTAAATTTGTGTATATCTAAAATGTAAGCGGACCGATACAAAACAAAACCGGGAGAGGAGAAAGAAACAAGCCCATCAGATTTGGAGATTTTAACAGACTCCCCTAGTAACTAAGGAACAGGATGCAGATTTGTAAAGTAAAACAAAGTTGAGGTATTTGGAACGCTACCCACAACTGCAGGGTGTATTTTTTTCCTCAAGTACTCGAACACTTTCCAGAACTGACCTATGATGGATTGTAAAATATCAACAAAGGATAGAAATCATACAGAATATATTCCCTGCTAGCAATGCGTAGAACTGAATAACAAACAGAGGTAACAAAAAGCCTAAAGTATTGGGGAATTACACATTATACCCTTAGCTAATCCACTGATCAAACAACAAATGAAAATGGAAAGTAGAAGATATGTTTAACTGATATGTTTTATATGATATATAAAATCGTGGGGGATACACTTAATATTCATAGGAAATTTTTAGCCAAGATGAACACATTATTATAATAAAATGATGCATGTCTGAAAATTATCAAACCATCTATCTGAAGAAATTAGAAAAAGCAGAACAAATTCGAGCCAGAGAAAGTAAGGAATAAGAACAGAAATCAATGAAACAGAAAATAAGTGTACAATATGGAATCAAAAAAGCAAGAGAGAGATTGGTTCTTCGAAGAAAATAATGCATTCGTAAATGCAATTTCAATAAAGATCTCAATTACCCACAAGCTCATGAATGAAGAGCAACTTGACATGGCAGAATGGGCAATATAAACCATTTGGGAAAGGGTGGGCATTTAAGCAAAGTGCTGGTACCATTGATCACATGGAAGAAATGAAATTAGATTCCTACCCTCGTCCAAAAAATAAATTCCTCGTGGATTCAACATTTAAATATGATGAACAAAAATTTACATCTTTTTAGAAGAAAGCACAGAATAGTTGTATGACTTTGGGGTGGGAAAAGATTTTAAATAAGGCAAAAAATTTAAGCCATGAAGGAAGATGCCCTGAAATTATAAAACAAAAGAGTACACATGCCCATTAACAACTTGTGGTATATTCCCACACTTCAACACATAAACATGGTTGAATCTCATTAATACTGAGCAAAAATTAAAACTGCGTAAGATTATATACAGTATTGGGGCGCCTGGGTGACTCAGTCGGTTAAGCGTCCGACTTCGGCTCAGGTCAAGATCTCGCCGTTCGTGGGTTCGAGCCCCGCGTCGGGCTCTGTGCTGACAGCTCAGAGCCTGGAGCCTGCTTCGGATTCTGTGTCTCCCTCTCTCTCTGCCCCTCCCCGACCTGTGCTCTGTCTCTCAAAAATAAACATAAAAGAAAAAAAGGAAAGCGCACACAGTGAGATGCAGCCACCTGTAAGCCAAGAGAAGAGGCCTGAGACCCGCACACCGACCTTGACTTCCCAGCCTCCAGGACTGTGAGAAGAGCAAGTTCTGACGGTTAAGCCATCCACGCTGCAGGGTTCTGTACGACCGTCTGCATAGACTAACGCAGGAAGGAAGGGTGTCCAGATCGGGAAGGACAAGTAAAGTGATCTTTATCCAGGGATGACATGATCCAATTTCAGAAGATTTCAGGATATGAAATCAATATGCAAACGCCAACTGTATTTCTCTGTTCTTGCAACCATTCAAAACTTAAATAATTCAGGGGCGCCTGGGTGGCTTAGTCGGTTGAGCGTCCGACTTTCGCTTAGGTCATGATCTCGCGGTTCGTGGGTTCGAGCCCCGCGTCGGGCTCTGTGCTGACTGCCGGCTCGGAGCCTGGAGCCTGTTTCAGTCTGTGACTCCCTCTCTCTCTGACCCTCCCCTGCTCACGCTGTCTCTCTCTCTCTCTTAGAAATAAATAAAAATATTAAAAAAAAAAACTTAAATAATTCAGTTCATGACGGCATGAATTTCATCAGGCGTCAGAGGTGTGCATGACAGTGACAAAACTTACTGAAGGGTATTACAGAAGACCCGAAAGATGTCTAGACATTCCATGCTCATGAATTACCAGCCCCAAAACTGTCAGTATGGAAATTCTCCCCAAAACTGATCTATACATTCAGTACAAGCCTTATGAAAATCCCTACAAGTTTTCTTTTTTAATAAATTGGCAAGGTGATCCTAAAATTATACAGAACTACAAAGGACCCAAAGCGCTCTAACAATTCTGAAAAAAGAAGACTTATACAACCCAATTTCAAAACTGCTTGTAAAGCTATAGAAATCAGGATAATGGGCTCATGCAGGAATAGGCATCTAAGTCTGCGGAATGTAACAGAGCCTAGAAATAAACCCCTACATTTCTGATCAACGAATTCTTGGTAAAGGTGCCAAAGCAATTTGATGGCGGGACAGTTGATCTTTTTGAAAAGCGGTGCTAAGACAATATCCACATGCAAAAAAGATGAATTTAGAACCTTATCTTACATCATACACATACACACAAAAATTGATAAAGATGCTTTAAAGGTCTAAGAGTAAAACAAAACTCCAAATCCCCTAGAAGAAGGCACAGAAGAAAATCTTTGCGGGCTTGGGTCAGGCAGGGCTCCAGGCTATGTCACCGAAAGCATGATCAATAAGAGAAAGACAATAAATTGGAATTCCTCAAAATTAAAAGCCTTCACACTTCAAGAGTTTTTCCTCACATGGTTGAGAATGTAAAGAGGCAAGCCATACATACCGAAAAATGTTTGCAAATCAGAGTTCTAACTAAGCAACTACATCCAGAATAAAGATCTCACAACTCAACAAGAAGACAACCGATTTTAAAATGTGTAAAATATATGAATAGTTACCAGAGATACAGAAATCATTAATAAGTACATTAAGAGATATCCAAGGGGCGGCTGGGTGGCTCAGTTGGTTAAGCGTCTGACTCTTGATTTCAGCTCAGCTCAGGTCATGATCTCACAGTTCATGAGTTCGAGCCCCACATTGGGCTCCACGCTGACAGCACAGAGCCTGCTTGGGATTCTGTCTCTCTCTCTCTCTCTCTGCCCCTCCCTGCTTGCTCGCTCGCTCTATCTCTTTCTCTCTCTCTCAAAATAAACATTAAACAATTTTTTGATGTGATACATCCAATCAATGGAATACTATCCATCAGTTTTAAAAAGGAACCATTGATACATTCTGCAACATGGATGAACCCCAGAAATATACTCCGTGAAAGAAGCCAGACACAAAAGGTCACATGTTGTCTAAGTCTGGGTACATGAAATGTCTAGAAAAGGCAAATCTGTAGAGACAAAAAGCAGATCCGTGCTTACCTGGGACTGAGGTGGGAAACAGGGATCAACTTCAAACAGGGACAGGGAACAGATTTACGGGGAAGGAAATGTTCTCACACCGGATGGTGTTGGTTGTACAGACCCCTAAGTTTACTTGCAAATTATTGACATATATACTTACAATGATTACATTTTATGGTTTGTAAATTATATCTTAGAGCAAAAACAGAAAAATTATGGTTGGGTTTCAATTATTGATAATAGCTTGTGCTCGCTTCGGCAGCACATATACAATTATTGATAATAGCCTGGCTGAGCTACTTAAGGCCATTTGAAATTAGCAACAACTAAGATAACAGAAACAATTTTCTAAAAATCTGGAACAATAATTCCAGGCGGTTTCAATACAGGCTGTGTCACGTAAATTGTACAAACATATTACCAAATTCTGTACAGCCATATTTTTATAAAATCTCCAAGACCCTGTGTTAAATGACATCAACAAAACAGTATTAACCCATAAATGAATGTGAAACATTTGTACACTTGAATGTGTGTGTGCATGTGTGTACGTGTGTAAGTGCCTTGAGAAGGTAGAATAACGGGGTAAGGGAAGACTGCTAATACTCAGCGGTTTGACTTTTTTATAGGACTGTATCTAGGACTTGTTTTGTAATTTCTAAGAAATTTAAGGCAAATAACAACCAGAGCATACAGTACATACAACACGTTATGGAATGTGGCCAAGGATGTATACAGAGGAAAATGCGTAGCCTTCCTTATTAACCAAGGATGAATAAAAATGAATGAAACAGTCAACTCAAGAAGCTGGGAAGTGCAGCCACTGTGGAAAACAGTACGGAGATGCCTCCAAAAATTAAAAATAGAACTACCATATGATCCAGTAAATCCACTACTGGGTATTCACTCAAAGAAAATGAAAACACTAATTTGAAAAGGTACATGGAAATCTATGTTGACTGCAGCGTTATTTACAATAGGCAAGATCGGGAAACAGCCCAAGTGTCCATCAATTGGCTAATGGACAAGGAGACGTGGTGTATATATGCACGATGGAATATTACTAAGCCATAAAAAAGAATGAGACGTTGCCATTTGCAAGAACATGGATGGGGCTAGAGAGTATAACGCGAAGTAAAATAAATCAGAGAAAGACAAATAACGGATGATTTCAGTTATACGTAGACTCTAAGAAATAAAGCAAATGAACAAACAAAAAACAAATAGACTCTTCAATACAGAAACCAAACTGGTAGTTGCCAGAGGGGATGCGGGTAGAGGATGGTGAAATAGGTAAGGGGATGAAGAGATACAAACCCCCAATTAGAAAACAAGCCACAGAGATTCACACTACGGCGGGGGAATGTGGTCAATAATATTGTAATAATGTTGTCTGGTGACACACGGCAACTGCAGTCACTCACCGTGGGCCAATCATACTTCAGTCATAAAAAAAATTTAAAAAGCTAGAAAGAAGAGAAAAAGTTTTAAAATATCATAAAAGATAACCGCTGAAGTTAATTAGAAAATAGAAAAACAGGAAAAAGCCGATGGATGAATTCAAGAGCTGGTTCTTTTGAAACAACGAAAACCCTGAACACAAATGGGGAAAACAGCTGTTTTCCTAAACAACATCCGCTCGCAAAGCTTACAAACTTCTTTCTGACATTTTCTTTCACTGGAGACTCGGGGGGGGAGGGGGTGCTCTCACACTAGACCGCGAGTGGACAACAGGTCACACACCTCGGAGGGCAGTGCTTGGAGCCTTCTCGGGGGCTGTGGAGGCGGGAGGTTTCCCTCAGCTCCCGGCCTTCAAGGTGAACTCTGGGTCCCCTTTCCCTTCCAGGGGGGACGGGGACGGGTGCCTGAGGGCGCGGGCACTTCCACCCTCTTCAGCCCAGCCCAGCACCTCTCACCCAGCCTGCCCGGGGTCCCCCCCAGGTGACTGGACAGCCCAGGCAGAGCGAAGGCCTGGGAGCCCGGACGTGGGAGGGGGGGCGCCCACCTGGACCGCGCCGTGACCCCGCACCCGGGGGGGCGCCCACCTGGACCGCGCCGAGCCCCCCGCACCGGGAGGGGCGCCCACCTGGACCGCGCCGAGCCCCCGGCTTCCGGGCTTCGGGGCCAGGCTGCTCCGCCCCCGCAGGGCCTTCTGGGGGGCCGGGATCTCCGGAGCGAGCGCGGATTTCCGCCCCGGGGAGGCCTCCAGGCTGGGGGCGGGGTGAGCGGGCGAGGCCACCGGCTTCCCGTCTGTGAGGTCTCCGTGCGAAATGGGCCGCCCCAGCCGCTGGCTCAGGTCCGAGACCCCGGCGGAGGAGGGCAGCAGGTCCCTGGCGACCGCCTCCCGGAGTCCGGCGCTGCGGTAGCAGATGTCGTAGACCCTGGAACGCAGAGGGCGCCCCGCTCACGGCCCGTCTCCCTCTCAAGGTGGGGGCACCGGCCGCGTTTCAGGAGACGGAGCGAAGCCCGGAGGCCGGCTCGCTGCCCCCGGGTCCCAGAGCTCCCGCCGCTGGTCGGAGTCCAGGGACGAGCGCCCGTCCCCACCGCACGCCCGTCCGGGGACAACCCCGACCCGCCAGCCGATCCGGGGCGTCGGTCCCAGAGCTCCCGCCGCAGGAGGAAGCCGCTGCACACACCGCGCCGCGTCTCAGCAGCGGGGGGACCGAGCGGCCGTCCCCGGGCCCCCCCAGAGTCCTCCTCGCTGCCCTCCCCCGGGTCCGGGGGCCGGGGTCGGGGGACCAGGGGCAGGGCGCCGGGGGACCGGAGGGCCGGGGGTCCAGGGGACCGGTGGTCTGGGGTCCGGGGGACCAGGGTCCGGGGGTCCGGCCCTTCCCCTAACACCCCCGCCCCAGCCGCTCCCGTCACCCGTGGGGCAGGGTGCCCGCCTGGCTGCCGCCCGAGGCTCTGGACGCCCGTGTGTCCCCTCCCCTTCTTGAGCCGCAGCCCCAGCCCATGGCTTCGGGGCTACCCGGTCCACACCCTCCCCGCCCCTCAGGCAAGGAGGGCGACCACGGGACTGGGTCCTCTTTCTCGGCGTCCGGGCCCCCCCTTTCCCTCCCCGCCTCCGCCCCCTCCTTTATTAACATATTCAAGAGTGGGGCGCCAAGGCTCGGCCACGCTGCTGCTGCTTTAAGGGGTAAAGAGAGGGTTTGTACCCCCGCCCCCCCCAGCCCGCAGGGAGGGGACTCGTCCGCCTGACCCCCAGACGCGCAAGGTCAGCCCTTCCTGGGAGGGAAGAACCAGCCAGTGTCCTCCGCCGCCCGCACAGGGCGGCCGGGCCCCGGGACCCCGCCGCGCTAGGCCTTCTCCGCCTCCGCTTCCAAACCCGCCGTGCCTGGCGGGGCCCGCGGCCGGAGCAGCGCCGGCGGAGTGCTCCCGACCTGCCGGCGCGGGTGCTCCCGACCTGCCTGCGCGGGTGCTCCCGACCTACCTGAGCCGGTGCTCCCGACCTACCTGAGCCGTTGCTCCCTACCTGCCGGCGCGGGTGCTCCCGACCTACCTGAGCCGGTGCTCCCGACCTGCCGGCGCGGGTGCTCCCGACCTACCTGCGCGGGTGCTCCCGACCTACCTGAGCCGGTGCTCCCGACCTGCCTGCGCGGGTGCTCCCTACCT
>NW_024080946.1:1791240-1805577 GCF_003009895.1 Hyaena hyaena | reverse complement strand
GGGGGGGGGGGGGGGGGGGGGGGGGCGGTCAGCCGAGGCCGGGCCGCCCTTGGGCGACAGCCTGCCGCGGGCCTCCCCTCCCCCCTCTGTGCGTGTGGAAAACACACGAGCGGGGGCGCCCGGTGGCTCGTCGCTCAGACCGCCGACTCTCGACCTCGGCTCAGGCCGTGATCTCAGGGTCCACTGGCCTGACAGCGACCCGCCCGCTGGGGAGTCGCTCCCCGCGCCTCTACGCCCCCCTGCCCGTGCCCTCTCCCCTCTCTCTCAAAATAAACGAACATTTTTACAAAGAAATCTTTCTTTGTCCCGTATCATCTAAAAGCTTTATAGTTTTGCTTTTCAAACACAGATTTATGGTTCCTGGTGAAATCTGCGTAGACCGGGTAACTGTGGTCCAGGTAGCTGCACGTGCCCCCCAGTAAGGCCTCCTTGGGGCGGATGCACCACCGGAGGGGTAGACACTGGGTGCAGGCACCACCCAGTATTATTTTTGCAACTTGTCATGAGTCTGTAATTATTCCCAACGGGTTTTAATCTACCTGGAACGCACTTTTGTGAATTGCGTGAACCAGCAAATTAGGAAATTCTCAGAAGATGAGAAACAGAGTGGAACTTCCTGCAACTGACACAGGACGAAAACCCTATACCAACATCGTATTTGTCGTGGGGAGAGACTGACGTCTTCCACCGACGACCGGAAACAAGGCAGGGGGGCCGCCACTCTGGCCCGCGTGACAACTGCGGGTCCCAGTCCCACACGGAGCAGCACTGACTGGAAAGGAAGAAAGTCAGGATGACACGAGCAAACGGAAAGACCCTCCACGCACACGGATTAGATGAACAAATACTGTGAGGCGCCTGGGGGCTCAGTCCCTGAGTATCCGACCTCACAGCCCATGAGTCCGAGCCCCGCGTTGGTCGGAGCCTGGAGCTGCTTCGGATTCTGTGTCTCCCTCTCTCTCTGGCCCTCCCCTGCTCACGCTCTGTCTCGCTCTCTCTCTAGATAATAAACATTTAAAAAAAATTTTTTTTTAAAGAACAAATATCATTAAAATATCTATACTGCCCAAAGCAATCCACAGATTTAATGCAATCCGAGTCACCCCGCCACCCGCGCTGTTCAGAGCCAGAACTGTCCTACACGGTGTCTGAAGCCACTAATACTCCAAGTAGCCGAAGAAATCTGGAAAAGGAAAAACTACACTGGAGGCATCCCATTTCCAGATTCAAGTGGAACCAGAAAGCTGCAGGGACGCCGTGGCAGCGACACGCTCTCCGGCCAGCGGGACAGGACAGAGAGCCCAGAAAGAACCGAGGGTTATGCGGTTCATTAGGACGCGACAAAGGAGGCAGGAATACGCAACGGGCACACGGTGTCTTCACCAACGGGGCCGTGACGACTAGACCCCGACACGCAAAAGAATCAGACGGGACCACTTCCTTCCACCCGCACAAACTGAAATGGATTAAAGACCTAAACGAAACCATAAAACTCCTAGAAGATGGGCTTCTGGGTGTCTCAGGTGGTTAAGTGTCCAACTCTTGATCTCACGGCTCATGAGTTCAAGTCCCGCATTGGGCTCTGTGCTGACAGCGTAGAGCCTGCGTGGGATTCTCCCTCTCTCTCTCTCTCTTTCTCTCTGTCCCTTCCCCATTCATTTTATCTCTCTCTCTAAACAAACTTTTTTTTTTAAACTCATAGAAGAAAACAGAGGCAGTGAGTTCTTGGACATTGGTCTAAGTAATTTTTTTTTTCCGGTTATATCTCCTCAGTCAAGGGCACAAGCAAAAATAAACAAATGGGACTACATCGAACTGACAAGCTGCTGCACAGTGAAGGAAGCCAACAGAAAAGGCAACCTACTGAATGGGGGAGGTCACCTGTGCGCAATGTGCCCAATAAGGGGTAGATCTAACCAAAATATATAAAGAACTCAGAGGACTCATAACAACACCAAAAAGAACTCAATTAACAAATGGACAGAGAAGCTGAATAGACATTTCTTTTTTTATTATTATTATTTTTTTAATGTTTTTTTATTTATTTCTAGGAGAGAAAGACTGAGAGACAGTGTGAGCAGGGGAGGGTCAGAGAGAGAGGGAGTCACAGACTGAAACAGGCTCCAGGCTCCGAGCTGGCAGTCAGCACAGAGCCCGACGCGGGGCTCGAACCCACGAACCGCGAGATCATGACCTGAGCGAAAGTCGGACGCTTAACCGACTGAGCCACCCAGGCGCCCCTGAATAGACATTTCTTGAAGGAGACGTGCAGATGGCTAACAGACACATGAAAATGTGCTCAGCATCGCTCGTCACCGGGGAAATGCAAACCGAAGCCACAGTGAGAGCGCACCTCACGCCAGTCAGGACGGCCAGTATCAAAAGCACAGGAAGTAAGTGTTGGTGATGGAGGGCGTGGAGGAAAGGGGAAGCTCGGGCACCGTTGGTGGGAATGCAAACGGGTGCGGCCACTGTAGAAAACAGTATGGGGGTTCCTCAAAATTTTTAAATACAACCACCCTACGACCCAGCAGCTGCTCTACTATTTATCCAAAGGGTGTAAGGATGCTGATTCGAAGGGGCGCATGCACCCCAATGTTTACAGCAGCGCTGTCGACAGTGGCCAAGTCATGCAGAGCCCAAATGTGCATCGAGGGATGAACGGCTAAAGATGTGGTGCACGTTTACAGTGGAGTATTACTCAGCGATGAAAAAGAATGAAATCTTGCCGTTGACTACAACGTAGATGAAACTGGAGAGCATTACGCTAAGCGAGCAAGTCAGGCAGAGAAAGACCAGAACATGATTTCACCCATATGTGGAATTTAAGAAACACACCAGATTAACATGGGGAAGGGGTGGAAAAATAAGATAAAAACAGAGAGGGAGGCAAACCATAAGAGACTCTTAAATACAGAGAACAAACTGGGGGGGGGGGGACGGGTTAAATGGGGGATGGGCACAGAGGCGGCCTCTTGTTGTGAGGAGCACTGGGTGTTACAGGTAAGTGATGAATCACTGGGCTCTGCTCCCGAAATCAGTACTACACTGTAATCTGTTAACTAACTTGAATTTAAATAATGGATTTTTTAATGGAATTTTGTTCCATTTAATGGAATTTTAAATTTAAAAAAAATTTTGTTAATGTTTTATTTATTTCTGAGAGAGAGAGAGAGAGAGACAGTGTGAGCAGGGGAGGGTCAGAGAGAGAGAGGGAGACACAGAATCTGAAGCAGCTCCAGCCTCTGAGCTGTCAGCACAGAGCCCGACGCGGGGCTCGAACCCACGCACCGTGAGATCATGACCTGAGCCGAAGTCGGATGCTGAACCGACTGAGCCCCCCGGGTGCCCCTAAATAAGTGTTTAAAAAACGAAGATGTGGTATAAATATATACAACGAAACATTACTCAACCATAAAAAAGAAAGAGATCTTGCTATGAGCAACAACATGAGTGACCCCAATGGGGATTATGCTCAGTGAAGGGAGTCAGACAGAGAAAGACAAGACACGTCTATGTGAAATCTAAAAACCAGAAGGAGCGAACACAACAAGACATTCACTGGGTACAGAGAGGAAACCGGTGGCTTCTGGGGCTGGGAGCTGGGGAGGAATGGGTGAAATAGGTGATGGGGATTAAGAGCTACAAACTTCTAGTCATAAAATAAGTAAGTCATGGGATCGTGTCAATAATACCGTAATGACTTTGTAGGTGGCCGATGGTGTTTCGATCTACCAAGGTGAACATTGTGCAGTGTGTAAAAGCATCAAATCACTGTCCCGTACGCCTGGAGCTAATATCATACTGTAAGCCAACTATCATTCTATTAAAAAGAAAAGAAAACGTATGTCCGCATAAAAGCCTGTACGTTATCAGGCGTTTCTGAAAGTCGAAACCGGGAAAAACCAAAATGTCTTTCAATAGACGGAGGGTGAAACTGCGGTGCACCCATTTCACGAAAATTCCGCAACAAACAGGAATGAGCTACCGATAGACACAAAAGCTGGGATAGATCCTAGCACTTTATACTGAGTGGAGAAAAACCAGTCTCCTAAGGTCATACGCCGTGTGATGCCATTAAGATGCAAGATGATGCACCTATGACAAAATTAAGATGGCAAAGAGGAGGGTGGGAGAGGGCGGGCATGACTGTCAATCCGTGGCACGCAGGGGAGCTCTGCGAGGACACCCCAGTTCCGGGCCTTCATTCGTGTGGGCGTCATACAAATTTGTGGTACAGACGACACACACAGCACTGCTGTCAGTGGCCCAGTGTAGACGTTGTATGATAGTCAGCTAAGGTGTAACCATTGTGCAGAACGGGGATGTGAGATCTCTGGGGCATTCTTTAAACTTCCTGTGAATCTAGAAGTATTTCAAAATGAAAATGTAAGGGGCGCCCGGGGGGCTCAGTCAGATAAGCGTCCGACTTCGGCTCAGGTCACGATCTCCTGGTTTGTGAGTTCGAGCCCCGCATCCGCCTCTGTGCTGACAGCTCAGAGCCTGGAGCCCGTTTCAGGTTCTGTGTCTCCCTTTTTTGAAAACTTTCTCCTTTCCTCACTGTTTTTCTGTCCACGAGAGATATTTTTCTTTTTTAATATATAATGTTTGTTTATTTTGAGAGAGAGAACGTGAGCAGAGAAGGGGCAGAGAGAATCCGAAGCAGGCTCTGCACTGTCACGAACCGTGAGATCATGACCTGAGCCGAAACCAAGAGTTGGTCGCTTAAACCAACTGAGCCACTCAGGTGCCCCCATCTGCTTGTTTTATAATGAGCCCTGATATCTAGTAGAGCGAGTTCTCCCATCTCGTTCTTATTCAAGAGTGTATTTTGGGCATGCTGATGTAAACTCTTAAATCAGCTTTTCAAGTTTCATACTTTTTAAAAAGTGGTATTTTTAAATTGAGATTGCATTGAATCTGTATATCCAGTTTGGGGATAACTGACACCTCTATAATATTAAGTGTTCAAATCCATGAACATGGTATGTCTCTTCACTTGTTTTGGTTTTCTTAATGTTTGTTTCAAAAGTTCCATAATATTCATGATAGAGGTCTTCCACTCCTTTTTGTTGAATTTATTCATGTGAATTTCATATTTTTATGATACTTAAAAGTGTTAACTTTTTAAAAAATAATTTTTGTATGTAGATGGTATTCAGAAATTCAATAGATTTTTACATTAACTTTTGTGTCCAGAAACCTCATTAAACTACCTTATCTGAAAATATGTTTATATTATTTGGAATTTCTTATACATATTTACATTTATTGACATAGTTTAAAACACTTATTTCAATGTCTGCAACATCTATCAATCATTTTCAGCCTTTCTTCTTTTCTAATATAAGTATTTAAGTCTATAAAGTTTCTTCTAAATAACGACACCCCTCAAATTTAGATAATATACTCTTTTCATTATTGTTCAATTCAATAATGTCTAATTTCTTTTTTTTTTTTAATGTTTTTTATTTATTTCTAGGAGAGAGAGAGTGAGACAGCGTGAGCAGGGGAGGGTCAGAGAGAGAGGGAGTCGCAGACTGAAACAGGCTCCAGGCTCTGAGCTGGCAGTCAGCACAGAGCCCGACGCGGGGCTCGAACCCACGAACCGCGAGATCATGACCTAAGCGAAAGTCGGACGCTTAACCGACTAAGCCACCCAGGCGCCCCAATAATGTCTAATTTCTATTACAGTTTCTCTTTTGACTCATGGGTTACTTGGAAGTATTTGTTCATTTCCAAGCATGTGAAATTTTTTCACAGTTAATGATTTTTTTATTTGTAGCTTAATTTAACTGGAGTCCATGAACATACTTTATATTATTTCTCCTACTGGGAACAAACTTTTCCTTGAGATACAGTGGCATATCATCCCCCTTGACTTAGCCAAAGCACAAAGTCCGAGTCCCCCAAACTGCCCTGATTTCTGATACCAACTGAAGGTCAGGGGGTTCCTAATACCACCCTCAGGTTCATCAATTTGCTACAAGAACTCACAGAACTTATTGAAAGCTGTTACACTCACACTCACAGCTTATTACAGACAATCAGCCAGAGGAAAAGACACAAAGGGCAGGGTTCAGGGTGGTTCCAAACACCACGCTTCCACTGCTCTTTCCTCATGGAATCAGGATCTATTACCCTTATGACACTGATGAGGGACAATTTGCAGAGAGAAGTCCCCCTGAGCCCAGCCGGTAGAGTTCTTATCTGGGCTCCGTTACTGAGGCATGACCGATTAATTGCTTAATTGCCCACCGGGCAATCTCAGTCTCTAGATCAACCGACACTGTAAGACCAAAGCCCCAGTCGTAAATCTCACCGTTGGTCCATCTGACATGGCCAGCCTCTCTCCTATGATTATCAGGTGAGGCTAGTCCCATCCTAAGAGCTGGTGTGGTCAGCCCCCACCTCCGACAAAGACTCTTATACTAGGAATGACATATATCACCTCCCAGAAGCCAAGGGCAAAGGCCAGACGTTTAAGGCAAGGCCGGATTCTTTACTGCACACTGTAAGTCTACCCTTTTCAATTGTAACAATTCAATGGCTTTCAGTATATTAACCATGTTGTGCAATCACAAACATTAATTCTAGAAAATCCTAATCACCCCCCAAAGAAACTGTAGCTATTATTGGTCACTCCTCACTTCTCCCTCATCTCTCCCCTGAGACCTTGGGAACCACTCATCTTCTGTCTCTATGGATTTGACTGTTCTAGACATTTCGCATAAACAGAATCATACAACATGTGGGCTTCTATGGCCTGGCTTCTTGTACTTGGTATGTTTTCAAGGTTCACCCATGTTGAAGTACGTATGTCAGGACTTCATTCCTTTTTCATGGCTGAATATTACTCATGTGTATGAACATATCACATCTTGCTCATTGGTTGTGACACTTTTGGGTTGTTTGGCTATTATAAATACTGCTGCTGTGGATACTCCTGTACAAGTTTTTGTGTGGACGAAGGTTTCCAGTTCTCCTGGGCAGATAAGGAGACATAATGCCAGCTCCTCCACAGAGAAAGGTCCCCGCGGGGCCACTCTCCCCTCCCAGATGGAGCGACTCAACCTCAGGGCTACCCGCCATTGCCAGCATCCGGGTCCTGGGCATCTGAACTCCAAAGACCGATGGAGGGCTTTCCCAGACTGAAAAAGGGAAGTCCCTTGAACCCAAAGTAGGATGCTTGCCAGTTATGAAAGGAAAAGAGAAGTGTCCATGAAGCCAAAACTAAAGAATGGAAGGACCACACGGGGCCACCTGCTCTAGCCCGGAATCGGGCACTTTAACTGCCTCTACAATATCCCCCCTGAGCAGCCCCCGGGGACTCCTGAAGGCCATCTGGGAAGGGAGCTTTCTGCAGCCGAGGCAGCTTCTGTAGCCTCAAAATCATCGGACAGGTCTTCCTTAGGCTGAGTTGAGATCTGTTTCCCTGTGGTGCCCATCTTAGGGCCACATAGAACACTCCTCTCCCCGTTAGCCAAGTAGGCCCCTCGGAAGTCTGGAGGCAGACCCATTCTCCTTTGCTTTATGATAAACCCAAGAGGAACTGAATGAACATATTCTCCCCAGAGACGAGGATCCGGAGCCTGAGCCTGCCTGCAAAAGATTTCCCCACCCACTCAGCGTCCAGATACAGTGCCTTGTACACGAAACATGAAACCAGCCGCTCACCGGCCCTGATGGCTGCCCCACAGCCGCCGCAGGCCTCGGTCAGCCAAACCTTCCAGAACGACGAGGTGGATGTTGCCGTCCAGCAGGTGGAAGCCAGTGAGCACATCCAGGTCCCGCCTTTCCTGGCTCCCCAGGCGCATCGTAAGGGCAGACAGAACCTTCTGGACGTTCCCCGCGGGGCAGGAGTCCAGAGCAAGGGCCTCGGCGTTGATCGAGGTGATGTCCTCCAGCAGGCTGTAGAGGAGGGAGAGCTTCCGGGAGTCAAACACGAAAATGATGCGGCCAAACAGGGGGCCTGTGAGTCCTGGGCCGGGGGCTTCGGCCCGGACCCACAGCGGCGCGGCGATGTCCACCCGCAGCTTGAGCTGGGAGTCAGCCTCCAGGTAGTGGCCCACAGGCATTGGGTGGTGCTGGAAGCCGTCTGTGGGGACCCGAAACCCCCCAGCCTTCCTCCTCCTGCCGTCCCGGCTGTGGTGTGCGGCCTTGGGCTCACACCTGCGGATGGGGACAACCAAGTTCAAGTACTTGTGGCCAAGGAGAAGGTCGGCAAAGCTGACCTTGGCAACCCCGTAAGGGTCCCACGTCTTGTTCTGGGATTCGAAGGGGTTGTTCTCGGTCTCCTCCGGGGAGAGGAGGGCCTGGAGGTTGAAGTATGAATCCAAGGGGTCATCCCCAAACAGGGCGGGCTTCCGGGAAAACTCCTCCACCTTGCGGTCCCTGTCGTGAACTTCCACAACCATGGGGGGCCCCTCCAGATATTCCCTCAGGTCACTGAGCTGCATCGTCCCAAGGAAGATGACGTTGATGTCCTGGAAGCAGATGTGTGTTCCATGGGGCTTCCCCTCCGTTCTGTGAACTGGAGTCTTAAAGAACTGGTACTTGCAGTACACGGGGGCGCACAGCCGCTAGGAGAGAGGGAGGGGCAGACCGCCAGTTACAGTGACAGTCACTCTGCCGCCCCTTTAGGGAAGACTCCCACGGGGGCTCAAATCCTAATGCCACAGTTGTCACCTGCAGCCCCGGTGACCTGGATTTCCTCTATCACAAAATACTGACGGAAGAGCCTTCCCTGCCAGGATTAAGTGACATATGTGAACGCCCCAAGATGGTGGCTGACACAAGACAAAGGCTTAATGAGTATTAAGTCACAATTTCCTCCTCCCAAACTGAGTGTCATGAAGACAGGCCACGTGCACTTTGCAGACTTGTGGTTTTACTTCTAAGTCCAAGGCGAGGTGCAGCAAAGGTGGAGATAAGTGGTTTTTAGGAAAGGGATCCATATTCCCCAGACATGCATCTGGGGGCTGGCATGGGCTCACCTTTGGCATATCACCTGGGACTCCAGGAGAAAGGTGCCAGGTGAAGAAAGGCTCAGAGGTCTGGGGTCTTAAAGGGGCATGGAGAAGGAGATGGAAAGGAGGGACAGAAAACAGAGAATCTTGCACGTTTTAGCCTTGGTGCTAAGATTTTATCATCAAAGGTTAACCCTTATGCAAGTGGATGATCCGAATTCATACTCCAAGTGAACTACTTACTTTACACAGAAACTGAAATTTTACTTTTAAATAATCTTGGGCTGGTATGCTCCCAGGTACCTGGTAGAAGTAATCAAGAAACCCAGAGAAATCCATGTTTAACCTAGGCCTCAAAGAATCTCCACAGAGAAAGTGCGATTAAATGTGAGCTCATGGTAAAAATAAAAAAATACGTATCTACGGTAAAAGGTACTACTAGCAAAACTGGTTGTACAAAGGCATAAGATATTAAAATGATCAGATACATAGGGGCGCCTGGGTGGCTTAGTTGGTTGAGCGTCCGACTTTCGCTTGGGTCATGATCTCACGGTTCGTGGGTTCGAGCCCCGCGTCGGGCTCTGTGCTGACTGCCAGCTCAGAGCCTGGAGCCTGTTTCAGAGTCNCAAACCACGTCAGAACCGCGGCAGGTTATGTGCGTGTGTGCGTGTGTGTGTGCGTGCGTGCGTGCATGTGTGTGTGTGTAAATTAAAAGCTGATTCTAAAACTTATCTACAGGGGTTCCTGGGTGGCTCAGCCGGTTGAGCGTCCGACTTTGGCTCGTCATGATCTCGTGGTCCATGAGTTCGAGCCCCGCGTCGGGCTCTGTGCTGACAGCTCGGAGCCTGTAGCCTGCTTCAGATTCTGTGTCTCCCTCTCTCTGCCCCTCCATCACTCATTCTCTCTCTCTGTCTCAAAAATCAATAAACACTAAAAAAAATTAAAATATATCTAGAACTGCAAAGAGCCAAGATAGCTAAGTGACTGTTAAGGAGACAGAATACTGTGCTCCACCAGGTATTAAAACTTATTATAAAGCTATAATAATGAAGGCGACGTAGAATTCATGCAGAGATAGACAGTCCAATTCCCCAGATCAGAGGGTCAGATACTTTATTATTACATGGTAGGAGTTGCTGGTCAACCCTATGTACTGGCCTGTCACCCTTTGCACGTATTACAGATATATTTTCTCCAGGTTTGTGGTTTATTTTTTATTCAGTTAATCTTTTAATTAATGGAAGTTCCTCATTTTATTTTTTATTAAAATAATTTTTAATGTTTATTTCTGAGAGAGAGACAGAGTGTGAATGGGGGCAGGGCAGAGAGAGAGGGAGACACAGAATCCGAAGCAGGATCCAGGCTCTGAGCCGGCAGTCAGCACAGAGCCCGACGCGGGGCTCGAACCCACGAACCGCAAGATCATGACCTAAGCGAAAGTCGGACGCTTAACCGACTAAGCCACCCAGGCGCCCCAAGAAGAAACATTTTAAATGGTCAAGATGAACTTTAAAATTTGGCTAAATGGAGTAAGCACATCCCACCTTGCATCACCCAGTGAATGCAACCAAAAACTGTAGACAGAATGCATGGAGATGCTGCAAAGTAAAAGGTAATGTAAAGTAAAAGAATCAATCAGAGATGAACACAATAAATGAAATTTCAAATATACTTGATGGAATAAATAGCAGGCTAGATGAAGCAGAGGAATGACTCAATGACCTGGAAGACAGTAATGGAAAGCACCCAAGAAGAGCAAATGAGATGACAAAAATTATGCAAATTGAGAATAGTTGTAGGAAACTCAGTGACTCCATCAAGCATAATAACCTTCATATTATAGGAATCCCAGAAGGAGGCGCTTGGGTGGCTTAGTTGACTAAGCGTCCAACTCTCAATTTTGGCTCAAGTAATGATCTCACTGTCACGAGATCAAGCTCCATGTCAGGCTCAACACTAGGCATGGAGCCTGCTTAAGATTCTCTCTCTCACTCTCTCTCTACCCTCCCCAATTCACGCTCTCAAAAATATTTTTTAAATAAAATATAGGGATCCCATAAGAAGAAGAAGAAGAGAGAAAAGGGGTCAGAAAATTTATTTGAAGGGCCACCTGGGTGGCTCAGTCAGTTAAGCGTCCAACTTGGGCTCAGGTCATGATCTCACAGTTTTTGAGTTCGAGCCCAGTGTTGGGCTCTGTGCTAACAGCTCAGGGCTTTGAGCTTGCTTTGGATTCTGTGTCTCCCTCTCTCTCTGCTCCTCTCCCACTCATGCTCAGTCTATCTCTCTCCTTCAAAAATAAACAAACATTAAAAAAATGTCTTAAGAAAATTTACTTGAAGAAATAATAGCTAAACACTTCCCTAATCTGGAAAAGGAAACAGATACTCAGATCCAGGAAGCATAGACACCCCCCAAAAAATTTAACCCAAGGAGGTCCACACCTTGACACATAGTAATACAAACAACAAAAAGTAGTGATAAAGAAAAAATGTAAAGCAGCAAACGAAAACAGTCACATACAAGGGAAACCCCATAAGGCTATCAGCAAACTTTTCAGCAGAAACTCTGCTGGCCAGAAGGGACTGGCAGGATATCTTCAAAGTGCTGAAAGGGAAAAGTCTGCAGCCAGGACACTCTATCCAGCAAGTCTATCATTCAGAATAGAAGGACAGATAAAGAGTCTCTCAGACAAACAAAAACTAAAGGAATTAGGTTTAGAGGGGACCTACCTCAATATAATAAAGGCCTTGTATGAAAAACCAACAGCTAATATCATTCTCAATGGTGAAAAACTCAGAGCCTTTTCTTTAAGGTCAGGAAGAAGACAGGATGTCCACTCTCACCACTTTTATTCAACATAGTACTGGAAATCCAGCCCCAGCAATCAGACAACAAGAAGAAATAAAAGGCATCCAAACTGGTAAGGAAGAAGTAAAACTTTCACTATTTGCAGATGACATGATACTGTATATAAGAATACCCAAAAGACTCCACCAAAAAACTGCTGGAACTGATAAATTCGGTAAAGTTGCAGGATGCAAAATCAATGTGCAGACATCCGTTGCATTCATACACACTAATAATGAATCAGCAGAAAGAGAAATTAAGAAAACAATCCTCTTAGGGCGCCTGGGTGGCTTAGTCGGTTAAGCGTCCGACTTTGGCTTAGGTCATGATCTCGCGGTTCGTGGGTTCGGGCCCCGCGTCGGGCTCTGTGCTGACTGCCGGCTCAGAGCCTGGAGCCTGTTTCAGTCTGTGACTCCCTCTCTCTCTGACCCTCCCCTGCTCACGCTGTCTCTTTCTCTCTCTCTCCTAGAAATAAAGAAAAAAACATTTAAAAAAATATACTAAACAACCAACCAAAACAGAGAAAGAAAAGTCTCTTGAGCTCAAACTGCCTGAATCCTAGCTCTACCAGTTACTATCTCTGCCTCCTTAAAACAGTACTTAACCAATTTCTGCCTTCATTTCTTATCCCGTAAAATAGGGATAATAAAAATTCACAGATGGGAAGAGTAAATGAATGAATATGCATGAAGAGCTTATAAAAGGACACAGCACATAAGTATTCAGTAAGACTATTATTGCAATGAGGATTAATTGAGTTGTAAATGCTGAGGGAAGTAAATAAACACAAAGTACTTCGGGTAAATATTGGGTATTGTCAGGAAAGAAACTAGACCTTGACTTCATGACACGGAGGACCTATTGGTACTAATTCTGCTTACTCATGAAGCCCATTAAAGAAAAAAATCACAGTAATAGTCTTTCTGAAGCACCCATTCAATGGTAGTCAAGGCATCCATGCCACAGCCTGGAGTTTAAATGATGGATCTAAATTATAATTCACGAGCCAAACTTGAGTTAATACTGCTCTGAACACCATGGAGTGGCTAATATTGTGGGAGAAAAAGCCACATTTCTTGGCTTCCTCATTTTCAAGAAGTTCCCATACATTGTTCCTTGAGAGTTATAAAGTGGACAGATAGGACATTCTTACTAGATAGGACATTCACAAGAGCCGTATCTAGTAAGTTATTTGGAAACAAGTTGCTTCTGCCCGGTTGGGGGAAAGGGGCTCAGCTGATGCTATACATCTACACTATTTCCTAGGATAAGGTGTGTCCTGCAATGGTTCTTAAACTTGGCTGCCTATTAGAATCGTCTGGAGAGCTTTTCAAAAAAAGGAATACCCAGGCCCCACTCTCCGGGATACAGATTTAATTGCTTTGGAGTAAAGCTCAGGGCTGGATATTATTTTTAAAGTTCCCCAAGTGATTATAATGTGCAGCCATGGTTGAGACACACTGCTATAAAACCCAAAGGTGCCCCCAGTTAGTGGAGGGAATTAGCATAAAGTGAATAAGGATCAAGGACAAAAGACAAAGAGAGGGAAGGCTATCAGAAGAGATAATCAGCATTCTGTTTCTATGTCTTGGGATGAACCACCAGAAATGTGGCTTTTTCTCTACCAGGCCAATGAAAGGTTTTGTAGATGTGATTTAGTTCTAGGCATTCACCACAGGTCCAAGCATAAATCAAAATCTTGAAGGAGGAGGAATAAGGGGACGGGTCCACAAATGTAGGACTAAGGAAATGGGGTAAGGAGGAAACCATCCAAAACAACTGCCATAAAACCTCTGGCCTTTGCTCAGAGTTTTGCAAGGACCATTCCCCAAACTCATTCTCCATATTAGCCAAACCTGGAAACAGCCCGCATGTGAGCAGACCGGGTTAAATACATTGCAATAAATTTACTCTGAGTATCACAGGCAATGAAATAAAGCATGAACTGCCACTACTCTTAGCAACATGGGTGAATCTCACAGACATAATGATGAGAAGGCTGACACATAAGAAGCACAAACTACATGACTGCATTGATATGAAAGTCAGGAATGAGCAAAACCAATCAACGGTGAGAGGATTTAGTAGAGCAGTGATCTTTTAGAGAAGGTACTGACTGGGAGGGGCTTGAGGGAGCCTGCTGCGCGGGTGCTGGAAATGCTCTGTATCTTGGTCTGGGTGGCGTTATAACTCGTGCGCATGTAGACACCGGTCACGGACTTGAATACTTAAGATGGGCGCACTTTACTGTATGCAAGGTATACCTAAATAAAGAAATCCAGAAAAACTCATTTGCTATTATTACTCACTCAAGAAGTATTTACGGAAGTCCTCCTCTGAGCCTGGCCATGGTCTAGGTGCTGGAGACAGAGGTGCACTAAACCCACAGGGCCCCTGCCCTCGTGGCACTAGGGAAAATGCACACCACGGGACTAAAGAAATACGTGTGACAGGTCATCAGGTTGGGATTGTGATAAATGCCACAAAGAAAAATCAAGCAGAGTAAGGGGCTGCAGCGTGG
>NW_024080946.1:1751680-1790257 GCF_003009895.1 Hyaena hyaena | reverse complement strand
CAGGACACTCTATCCAGCAAGTCTATCATTCAGAATAGAAGGACAGATAAAGAGTCTCTCAGACAAACAAAAACTAAAGGAATTAGGTTTAGAGGGGACCTACCTCAATATAATAAAGGCCTTGTATGAAAAACCAACAGCTAATATCATTCTCAATGGTGAAAAACTCAGAGCCTTTTCTTTAAGGTCAGGAAGAAGACAGGATGTCCACTCTCACCACTTTTATTCAACATAGTACTGGAAATCCAGCCCCAGCAATCAGACAACAAGAAGAAATAAAAGGCATCCAAACTGGTAAGGAAGAAGTAAAACTTTCACTATTTGCAGATGACATGATACTGTATATAAGAATACCCAAAAGACTCCACCAAAAAACTGCTGGAACTGATAAATTCGGTAAAGTTGCAGGATGCAAAATCAATGTGCAGACATCCGTTGCATTCATACACACTAATAATGAATCAGCAGAAAGAGAAATTAAGAAAACAATCCTCTTAGGGCGCCTGGGTGGCTTAGTCGGTTAAGCGTCCGACTTTGGCTTAGGTCATGATCTCGCGGTTCGTGGGTTCGGGCCCCGCGTCGGGCTCTGTGCTGACTGCCGGCTCAGAGCCTGGAGCCTGTTTCAGTCTGTGACTCCCTCTCTCTCTGACCCTCCCCTGCTCATGTTGTCTTTCTCTCTCTCTCTCTTAGAAATAAAACATTTAAAAAAAAAAAAGAAAAGAAAACAATCCTCTTTACAATTGCACCAAAGATAATAACTAAGAATAAACTTAGCCGAAGAGGTGAAAGCCTTGTACTCTGAAAACTACAAAACACTGATGGAAGACATTCAAGATGACAAAGAAATGGAAAGACATTCCATGCTCATGAATTGGAAGAAAAAATATTGTTAACATGTCCATACTACACAAAGCAATCCACACATTTAATGCAATCCCTATCAAAATACTACCAGCATTTTCCACATAACTAGAACAACCAATTCTAAAATCTGTAAGGAACCACAAAAGACCCTGAAGAGCCAAAGCAATCTTGAAAAAAAAAGCAAAGCTGGAGGGATCACAATTCCGGACTTCAAGTTAGCGTACAAACTTGTAGTAATCAAAACAGTACATTCTGGCACAAAAACAGACACAAAGATCAAGAGACCAGAACAGAAAACCCAGAAGTAAACCCACAATTATATGATGAATTTATCTTTAACAAAGCAGGAAGGAATATCCAACGGGAAAAAAACAGTCTCTTCAACATATGGTGTTGGGAAAACTGGACAGCAATATGCAAAAGAACAAAACTGGACCACTTTCTCACACCATACAAAAAAACAGGTCCAAAATTGAGTAAAGACCTAAATGTGAGACTTGAAACCATAAAAATCCTAGAAGAGAACACAGGCAGTAGCTTCTTTGACATCAGCCGTAGCAACTTTTTTCTAGGTATGCCACCTGGCGCAAGGGAAACAAAGGCAAAAATAAACTACTGGGACTACATCAAAATAAAAAGCTCTACATAACAAAGGAAACAATCGACAAAACTAAAAGGCAACCTATGGAATGGAAAAAGACATTTATAAATGACATATCCAATAAAGGGTTAGTATCCAAAATATATAAAGAACTTATACAACTCAACACACAAAAAGACAAATAATCCAGTTCAAAATGGGCAGAAGACATGAACAGACATTCCTCCAAAGAAGACATCCAGATGGCCAACGGACACATGAAAAGATGTTCATCATCATTTATCATCAAGGAAATGCAAATCAAAATTGCAATGAGGTATCACCTCTCACCTGTCAGAACGGCTAAAGTCAAAAACACAACAACAAGTGTTGGCAAGGATGTAGAGAACAGGGAACCAACTTGCACTTTTGGTGGGAATGAAAAATTAAAAACTAGGTATTTACCCAAAGAATGTGATAATACTAATTCAAAGGCGTACATACACTCTGATGTTTATAACAGCATTATCTACTATAGCCAAATTATGGAAATATCCTAAGTGTCCATTGACTGCAGATTGGATAAGGAAAAAGTGGTGAATATGTGAGTGAGTGAGTGAGTGAGAGTGAGTGTGTGTGTGTGTGTGTGTGTGTGTGTAATGGAATATTACTCAGCCATAAAAAGAATGATGTCTTGACATTTTCAACAACATAGATGGAGCTAGACAGTATAATGCTAAGGGAAAGAGGTCAGAGAAAGACAAATACCACATGACTTCACTTGTGTGAAATTTAAGAAGCAAAACAAATGAGCAAAGGGAAAGAGAGAGAGAAAAATGAAGAAACAGCCTCTTAACTATAGAGAACAAACTGATGGTTACCAGAGGGGAGGTGGGGGTGAAATAGGTGATGGGGATTAAGGTGAGCACTTGTGGTGATGAGCACCACATGATTAAAGTAAAAACTTAAACACACACACACACATACACACACAATGGAATAGACACACTCTTTCCTATTTCTCCTGCTAAGCACAGATCCCTTAAATGCGGGACTTTCTATGTAAAACAAACATGAGGAGACTCAGGAGGGTGGAGAGAAGGCGGCTAAGGACTGTGGAGACGGAGGAACAAGTGGGGAGTTCTCTGGGGTCTACTCGCCTCGCACGCTACAGACTAGGTGCTGGAGCAGACAGAACCTCAGCAACGCTGATGCGAGCAGGTTGGAGGAACCTCCCAAAAGTCTCTCTCTCCAGCCAAATGACCAAGGCAGCCTAGTGAACCAGAAAACCTTCAGGCAAGTAACTGCCCCCCCCCCCAAGCACCAGGCAGAAAACCCAGCCCCTCCCCCTCCCATAAGCAAAAGACAAATGGGAAACTCAGACTGCACCCTCGCCCAAATGCAACGACTCCCCTCGCTTGGGTGGCATAAGAAAAGATCAAGTGGGGAGTCAAGGTGGTCATCGCGCCCAGCAGCACCAGATGCCAAGGGAGTGGAGGCCCAAACCCCTCCCCACCATGCAGCAGTAATGTGGCCTCGCCACCATGGTTAAGGTCATGTGGGGAGCGTGTGGGCAAGGACGCCCCAGGGTGTGGATGGCAGTTAGGGAACCTGGGCTACCTCCCCCATCCGCCAGGAATAAGACAGTGTCTCCCCTTTTCCACTGGCAGGGTGCCGGAGGAAGTTTGCTAAAACGGAAGATTTAAATAAGACCCACAGTCTTACAACACAGTATTTAAAAATCACATCATACCAAGAACCAAGGAAATCTCTTCTTAAATGACCAATGACAGTCAACAGATGCTAACACCAAAATGACACATCGTGGAATTCCCTGACAAGAATTTTAAAGCAAGCATGAATGTGATTAAATCGAATGAAAAAAAATTAAAATCTCATCAAAGAAATAGATATAAAGAAGAACCAAATGAAAATTTTAATTTTTTTTAAGTAGGCTTCACACCCAGCATGGAGCCCAATACGGGGGCTTGAACTCACGACCCCGAGACCAAGACCTGTGCTGAGATCAAGAGTCGGAGGCTTAACCGACTGAGCCACCCAGCCACCCCCCAAATAGAAATTTTAGAATTGAAACATATAATAACTAATATTTAAAAATTCAATGGATGGGCTCAATAACAGAAAGGAAAGGACAGAGAAAAGACCTGGTGAACCTGAAGATAAAACAATGTAAGTTATCCAGGGGCGCCTGGGGGGCTCAGTCGGTGAAGCGTCCGACGTTGGCTCAGGTCATGATCTCACGGTTCGTGGGTTCGAGCCCCGCGTCGGGCTCTGTGCTGACGACTAGCCCAGAGCCTGGAGTCTGTATCTCCCTCTCTCTCTGACCCTCCCCTGCTCACGCTGTCTCTCTCTTTCAGAAATAAATAAAACATTTTAAAAAATGATGTAATTCCAATCACCATCGACTAGAGAGATAGTATTACTTTTGTTGATGCTTGATTTCCTTGCAGAGGGCAGGGGGGCAGGGGAAGCCCGAGTTTAATAACGTGATTCTAAAGTTCCTCTACAAGAAAAGAGGGACTATCCAGCCAAGAAATTTTAATAACTGGGAGTGAACTGTCCTTTCAGATGCTAGTCACGGTCTTCTCTAGGCTGGGATCCATGCGGTTCATCGTTCCTACGAGCAATTTCCTAATAGAGTTCTGTGTACTCCTTTGGCGGCCCCTTAGTTTTCAGAAACATAAGCAAAGTGCAAAACATCTAAGAGCAACGGGGACATGAAGAGCTCAAGTCTGTGCTGACAGCTCAGAGCCTGGAGCCTGTTTCAGAGTCTGTGTCTCCCTCTCTCTCTGACCCTCCCCTGCTCACGCTGTCTCTCTCTCTCTCAGAAATAAATAAAAATTTTTCTTAATAAATAAATGTATTTAAAGAAATAATGAGCGGTGGGGGGAGGGTTAAGTCGGCAGGGAGGTAGGGCAACCTGAGGTCGCCTCTCCACCCCCCAAACAGCTGGACCTCAAATCACTCTGAACACCCACGAAATTGACGGAACGTCTCAGAGAACAAAGCCGCACGATTACAGACAGAATAAACGACCCGTGGAAGACGGACGCGCAGGGCTGGTCTGGGGGAAGGGGAGCCCCAGGCGCTGCGTGGGGAGGGAGCCCTGGCCGTGGCAAGAGTGGCTAGAGGGAGAGAAAAAATGGGGGAAAGTGAAAATGTGCACAGGGGGTTGCACGAGAAACTGCTCCCCAAAACTGTTGACGGGAAAAAGGAGAGGATTTCAGTACTGCCAGGTTTTTTTTTTAAGTCTGTGTATTTATTTTGATAGAAAAAGCAAGTGTGGCTCGGGCAGGGGCGGGCACCCCGGGCAGCCCCTGCGCTGGCGGCGTGGCCCCGACCTCACAGCTGCGAGATCATGACCTGAGCCAAGAGCAAGAGCCGGGCGCCCGCGCCGTCCGCAGTGTCGACGACAGCGGGGCGGCAGCAGCCCCTGGGGGCCCCGAGGCCGGGGGGGGGGGGGTGCGAGCAGGCCCGGGTCACACGCCGAGACGCAGGCCAGCCGGGGGCGCGCCTGGCAGAGACGCGGGCTGAGACCCCGCGGGCCGCTCTGCCCACCAGCGGAGGCACGAAGGGCCGGCGAGGGCGGCAAACCCTGGCGCCAACTGTGTGCGTGACTTGCCGGGAACGCGGAGCCGCTCCTGCTGCACAACCACACACACCGGGACCGGCCGGCACCCGCCGCACAGCGAGCCCTCCCCCAGGACTAGCGCTGGTCTGCAGTGCAGGGACCCCAAAGAGTGGGGGACCCCGAAGAGTGGGGGACCCCGAAGAGTGGGTTCTGCAACACAGCCACGCCCGGGATGCAAAACACACACGGGCAGCACCACCCGGCAGGCCGACAGCTCGGGCACAGACAGGGTGAGGGCGGGGGTGTGGCTGGAGCTGGAGACACCCAAGGGTGACTGGCCACGTGTCTGCGAGGGTGTGAACTTCCCATCCGAGACTGGAGGGGGGGGGGGTCCGATTGACCTCAGCGGGCTGAACAGCACCACCAGGTGGAGGACGGAGGCATTACACCAAGCCGTGCCCGCCGCTCCCTCCGGGCACATCTCCAACGGGGGGGGGCGGGGGGGTCCACCGAGAATCAGAACAGCAGTCCCCGCCCCCACCCCCCACCCCCACCCCGGGGGGAATAGCACAAACCCCTTGCCCACACCAAGTGCACTGATCATAGAGTGCCGCAAAGCTTCACTTCTAAGGGAAACAGGATCTAGCTTCCTTTGGGTTTATGGCTGGTTGGTTGGTTGGTTGGCTGATTCTGTTTTTGTTTTGCTTTGTTTTTCTTGGATACAGAAAGGGTAAGTTTTGTCTATTTTTTTCAATCTTTTTTTCCTACCAAGCCTCTCTTAACAAACAGACCAAAGCACACCTAGTATACAGCTTCCTTTATTTTTTTTAACTTTTAAATTAAATATAATCTAATTTTTCCTCCAAAATGACAAGAGGGAAGAATTAATCCCAAAAGAAAGAAGGACCAAAGACATTTAAGTAAGATGTCTGAACGAGAATGTAAAACAACTATAAGGATTCTAGCTGGGCTTGAAAAAAAAACCCACAAAAAAACCCAAAAAACAAGACACTAGAGAATCCCTTACTGCAGAGATAAAAGAACTAAAATCTAGTCAGACCAAAATTTAAAATGCTATAACCAAGATGCAAATCTGAATTTATGCCATGAGAGTGTGGATGGATGAAGCAGAGGAACAAATTAGTGATACAGAAGACAGAATTAAGAAAAATAATGAAGCTGAAAAGAAGAGGAAAACAAAAGTAATGGATCAGAAGGTAGACTTAGGGAACTCAGTGACTTATTAAAACAGAAAAACATTCATATCATAGGAAAGTCCCAGAAGATGAAGAGAGAGAAAAGGGGGAGAAGATTTATTTGAACAAACTATAGCTGAAAACTTCTCTAATCTGAGGAAGGATGCAAACATCAAAACCCAAGAAGCACAGAGAACTCCCATTAAATTCAACAAAGGCTGGCCATCACCGAGGCACAGTCAAATTCACAAAATACACAGACAAGGAAAGAATCCTGAAAGCAGCAAGGGGGAAAAAGTCTTTAACCTACAAGGGAAGACAGATCAGGTTCTCAGCAGATCCATCCACAGAAACTTGGTAGACCAGAGGGAATGGCAGGATATACTCAGCGTGCTAAATGGGGAAAATATGCAGCCAAGAATACTTTACCCAGCAAGGCAGTCATTCACAAGAGAAGGAGAGAGAGTTTCCCAGACAGACAAAAACTAAAGGAGTTTGTGACCATTAAATGGAAAATTATATGCCAACAAACTGGGCAATCTGTAGAAGAAACGGATAAATTCCTAGAAACATACCAACTACCAAAACGGAAACAGGAAGAAATAGAAAACTTGGACAGTCACATAACCGGCAAAGAAATGGAAACGGTAATCAAAAATCTCCCAACAAACCAAAGTCCAGGTCCAGATGGCTTCCCTGGAGAACTCCACCAGACGTTTAAAGAGGATTTAATAGCTCTCCTTCTCAAATTGTTCCCAAAAAAATCGAAATGAAAGGAAACCTTCCAAATTCATCCTACCAGGCCAGCATTAACTTGATTCCAAACCAGACAAAGACCCCACTAAAAAGGAGAGTGACAGGCCAATATTCCTGATGAACATGGATGTAAAAATTCTCAACAAGATACTAGCAAATTGAATCCAACAGTAAAGAGAATTATTCACCACGATCAAGTGGGATCTATTCCTGGGCTGCAAGGCTGGTTCAATATTTGCAAACCAATCAATGTGATCCAACCACATTAATAAAAGAAAGGATAAGAACCATATGATCCTCTCGATAGATGCAGAAAAAGCATTCGACAAAATCCAGCATCTTTCTTAATTAAAACCCCCAACAAAGCAGGGCTTGGTGGATCATACCTCAACATCATAAAGGCCATATACAAACACCCCCAGCTAATACCATCCTCAATGGGGAAAAACTGAGAGCCTTTCCCCTACAGTCAGGAACCAGACAAGGCTGTCCACTCTCACCATACTATTTAACAAAGCAGTGGAAGTCTCAGCCTCAGCAATCAGACAACAAAAAGAAACAAGAGGCATCCGAATGGGCAAGGAAAAAGTCAAACTTTTACTGTTTGCAGATGACATGATACTCTATGTAGAGAACTTGAAACACTCCCCCAAAAGATTGCTAGAATACATGAGTTCAGCAAAGTTGCAGGATATAAAAATATACAAAAATCCGTTGCGTTTCTACATACTAATAACGAAGTAGCAGACAAAGAAACCAAGGAATCAATTCCATTTGCAATTGCACCAAAAACCATTAGATATCTGGGAATAAACCTAATCAGTTAGGAATCGGCATTCAATAGGACTTAGGAATAAACCTAGAACACTAACGAATGAAATTGAAAAGGACACAAAGAAATGGAAAAGCACTCCATGCGCATGGATTGGAAGAACAAACATAGTTAAAATGTCTACACTACCCAAAGCAGTCTACACATTTAATGCAATCCCCATCAAAACACCACCGGGTTTTCATGGAGCTGCAACAAACAAGCCTAAAATTTGCGTGGAACCACAAAAGACCCCAAAGGGGTTAGTGTCCTGAAAAAGCAAAACAAAAGCATCACAATTCCAGATTTCAAGCTATATTATCAAACTATGGTCAACAAGACAGTATGATACTGGCACAGAAACGGACACTAAGATCAATGGGACAGAATAAAAAACCCACAAATGGATCCACAACTATATGGTCAAATGATCTTCAACAAAGCAGGAAAGAACATCCAATAGAAAAAAAAGAGTCTCCTCAACAAATGGCGTTGGGCAAACTGGACAGCAACATGCAAAAGAATGAAACTGGCCCACTTTCTTACCCCACACACAAAAACAAATTCAAAATGTATGAAAGGCTTAAATGTGAGACAGGAAACCATCAAAATCCTAGAGGAGAACACAGGCAGCACCTTCTTTGACCTCGGCCATAGCAACTTCTTAAGAGACACATAACTGGAGGCAAGGGAAACAAAAGAAAAAATGAAGTATTGGGACCTCATCAAGGTAAAAGGCTTCTGCACAACAAAGGAAACAATCAACAAAACGAAAAGGCAGCCTACAGATGGGAGATGATATTTGCAAATGACATATCTGATAAAGGGTTAGTATCCAAAATCTATAAAGAACTTATCAAACTCAACACCCGAAGAAACAAATAACCCAGTTAAGAAATAGGCAAAAGATCAGTAAAACTAAAAGGCAACTGATGGGGGGCGCCTGGGTGGCTTAGTCGGTTGAGCGTCCGACTTTCGCTCGGGTCATGATCTCGCGGTTCGTGGGTTCGAGCCCCGCGTTGGGCTCTGTGCTGACTGCCAGCTCAGAGCCTGGAGCCTGTTTCAGTCTGTGACTCCCTCTTTCTCTGACCCTCCCCTGCTCACGCTGTCTCTCTCTCTCTCTCCTAGAAATAAATAAAACATTAAAAAAATTAAAAAAAAAAAAAAAGGCAACTGATGGAATGGGAAAAGATATTTGCAAATGACACATCAGATAAATGGTTAGTGTCCAAAATCTGTAAAGAACTTATCAAATTCAACACCCAAAAAACAAATAATCCAGTGAAGAAATGGGCAAACGACTTGAGTAGACACATCCAAAGAAGACATCCAAATGGCCAACAGATAATGAAAAAATGCTCAACATCCCTCCTCATCAGGGAAGTACAAATCAAAACCACAGTGAGATACCCCCTCACACCTGTCAGAATGGCTGACATTAACAACTCAGGCAACAACAGATGCAGGCGAGGATGCGGAGAAAAAGGCTCTCTTTGGCACGGCTGGTGGAAATGCACACTGGGGCAGCCACTCTGGAAAACAGTATGGAGGTTCCTCAAAAACTTAAAAACAGAACCACCCTATGACCCAGCAATTGCACTATTAGGTATTTATCCAAGGATACAGTTATGCTGTTTAGAAGGGGCACATGCACCCCAATGTTTACAGCAACACTATCAACAATAGCCAAAGTATGGAAAGAGCCCATATGTCCATTGATGGATGAACAGATAAAGGAGGTGTGGTATATATACACAATGGAGTATTTCTTGGCAATCGAAAAGAATGAAATCTTGCCATTTGCAACTATGTGGATGGAACTAGAAGGTATTATGCTAAGCGAAATTAGTCAAAGAAAGACAAATATCATATGACTTCACTCATAGGAGAACTTTAAGATAAAAACACATGAACCTAAGGGAAGGAAAGCAAAAATAATATAAAAACAGGGAGGGAGACAAAACATAAGAGACTCTTAAATATGGACGACAGAGGGTTACTGCAGGGGGTGTGGCAGGGTGGGCTAAATGGGTGAGGGGCATTAAGGAATCTACTCCTGAAATCACTGTTGTACCATATGCTAACTAACTTGGATGTAAATTTAAAAATGAATAAATTATATTAAAAAAACAAGCAAACTGTTACAGCATCCAAAAAAAAAAAAAATGGGCAAGAGGTATGAATAGACATTTATCCAAAGAAGACATCCAGATGGCTAACAGACACATCACCCAACATCAGGGAAATGCAAGTTAAAACCACAATGAGATACCACCTCAAATCTATCAGAATGGATAACATTAACAACACAAGAGACAAAATGGTGTTGGTGAGGATGTGGAGAAAGGGGAGTCCTCTCGCACCATTGGTGGGAAACTGGTGCAGCCCCTCCGGGGAACAGTATGGCGGTTCCTTAAAAGACTAAAGAGAACCACACAAGAGACCTAGCAATTACTCTACTAGGTATTTACCCAAAGGATACAAAAATACAGAATTGAAGGGTCACATGTACCCCAGTGTTTATAGCAGCATTATCAACAATAGCCATACTATGGAACCCAAATGTCCATCAACTGATGAATGGATAATAAAAGACGTGGTATACATATACAATGGAATATTACTCAGCCATCAAAAAGAATGAAATCTTGTCATTTGCAACAACATGGATGTAGCTAGAGTATATTGTACCTTGTGAAATAAGTCAGAGAAAGACAAATACCGTATGACTTCACTGATATGTGGAGTTTAAGAAAGAAAACAGATGAACATACGGGATGGGGGAAGAAAGAGAGGGAAACAAACTATAAGAGACTTTTAAAGATAGAGAACTGAGGGTTGCTGGAGGGAGGTGGGTGGGGAGTAGGTTAGATGGGTGATGGGTATTAAGGAGGACACTAGTTATGATGAGGCACTGCGTGTTGTACGTAAGTAGAATCACTGAATTCTACTCCTAGAACTGATATGGCATTGTATGTTAACTAACTAGAAATTTAAATAAAAATTTTTAAAGAAAAAAAAAAAGAAAGAATGGGTGAAATTTCCCCAAGTTTGGCAAAAGATATAAGCCTAAAATTTCCACAAACTGAGTGAATCCATAGGATAAACCCAAAGAAGTCCACGCCAAGTCATATCATAGTCAAACTTCTGGAAACCAGCGACAAAGGAAAAAAAAAAAAGTTGAAAGCTGCAAGAGATAAATGCCACCCAGCCTATTGGGAAAGAACAATTCAAATAACAGTTGCTTTCTTATCAAAAAACTATACAGATCAAAAGGAAGGGGCACAACTTTTTTCAAATGCTAAAGAAAAACAGAAACTGTCAACCCAGATTCTAAGTCAAGTGACATTAGCCTTCAGGAATAGAGGAGAAATAAAGACATGCTCAGACAAAAAGAAACTAAGAGAATTTGTTGTTAGCAGATCTACCCTAAAAGAATTACTAAAGGAAGTTCTTGAAACAGAAATAATTTTTTTTAAATCTTGGAACGTCGAAAAGGAAAAAGAACATTAGAAAGAGCAAATCTATAGGTAAATACACTCATACACTACACACATACACACACACACACACACACACACACACACAGGAATACTATTCAGCATCAAAGAGAACGAAAACTTGCCATTTGGAGCAATGTGGATGGAGCTAGAGTGTATTATATGCTAAGCAAAATAAATCAGGCAGAGAGTGACAAATATCACATCATTTCACTCATATGTGGAATTTAAGAAACACAGATGAACATAGGGGAAGGGAAGGAAAAATGAGATAAAAACAGAGAGGGAGGCAAACCATAGCAGACTCTCTTATATAGAGAGAACAGACTTGGGATTGCCAGAGGAGAGGTGGGTGGAGGGATGGGCTAAATGGGTGATGACCATTAAGGAGGGCCCTTGTTGGGATGAACACTGGGTGTAATATGTAAGTGATGAATCACTGGGTTCTACTCCTGAAACCAATACTACACTGTATATTAACTAACTTGAATTTTAAAATATAAATTAAAAATAAAATTTAACATTTAAAAATAAATTTAAAATGTATAGCACCATCTGATGTGGCTCTCAGTCTATGTAGAAGAAATATTTAAAACAATTATATATGAGATAGGGTAAACAGATTTGATGGAAGGTAAGGTTTCCACATTTCACTCAAATTGGAAATATGTTGACACCAGTAAGCTGTGATAAGCTAGGTATGCATAATGTAATTCCTGTAGTAACCACTAAAAACCTATATAAAAAGATATTCAAAAATGCTGTAGATAATCAAAATAGAGTTCTAGAAAGTTTTCAAGAAACCCACTGGAAGGCAGGAAAAGAAAACAAAGAAACAGAAAACTAATATTAAAATGGCAGACATCGGCTCTAAAATATCAATAATTACACTAAATGTAAATGGTCTAAATAAACCCATTAAAAGACCCCAGTGGATTAAAAGAAACAAACACAACTGCACTAAATGCAAGGGCATTATGCTGAATTGGGGGGCAGAGCATATCTCAAAAGGTCATACACTGGATGTTTCCATTTATGTAACTTCTGTTTCCCAGGGTTTGATAAGGAGTTACCACAAACTGGGTGGTTTAGCACAACAGAAATTCATTGTCTCACAGTTCTTCTGGAGGCTACAGGTGCAAAATCATGGTGTCCACAAGGCCATGCTCCCTCAGAAGGTGCAGAGGAAGGATTCTTCCTGGCCTCTCCCAGTTTCTGATAGCCCGAGACATTTCCTGGCTTGTGACCGCATGACCTCATTGTCCCTGTATCTCTTCATACAGTCTTCCCTCTATGTCTCTATGTCCAAATTTTATAAGGACGTCAGTCATATTGGATTAGGGCCCATCCTCATGACCTCATTTTAACTTGATTACCTCTGTAAAGACCCAATTTCCAAATAAAGTCACATTCTGAGTTGCTGGCAGGTAGGCGTTCAACATATCTTTTTGAGGGAACACAGTTCAACCCCCCAAAATAACATTCTCAAGTGGACAAAATTATAGAGATGGAAAATACATTAGTTGTTAGGGCTGGTAGGATGGAAGAAGTGGTTGTGGCTATAAAGGGTAGCATGAGAGATACTTGTGGTGATGGAGTCGTTCTGTATCTTGAATGTAATGACAGTTACACAAATTTACACAAAAGATAAAATGGCACAGAACCACACACACACTTATCAACATCTTGACTTTGACATTACATTATAGTTATAGAAGATATAACCACTGGAAGAAAAACAACTGGGCAGGGACGCCTGGGTGACTCAGTTAGTTAAGCCTCCGACTTCAGCCCAGGTCATGATTTCACGGTTCATGGGCTCAAGCCCCGCATCAGGCTCTGTGCTGACGGCTCAGAGCCTGGAGCTGCTTCAGATTCTGTGTCTCCCTCTCTCTGCCCCTCCCCCACTCGTTCTTGTTCTCTCTGTCTCTCTCTTTCTCTCTCAAAAATAAATAATAAACATAAAAAAAAAAAAACCTGGGCAAAGGCTACATAGGATCTCTCTGTACTACTTTGCAACTTGCTCCAAATTTTTTTTCAAAATAGAAGTATAATACATGGATATGGATATGCCCAAGCCAAGATACGTAATTAATCAGTTTCAGGAGACAAAAAGGAGATTCTAAGTTAAAAAAAAATACAAAAAGCACATACAAAGGCTCAAATGGAACATAAAAGGTGACAGAATAATGCCTTCAAAACTCTGAAGGAAAATGAGAATTCTATACCTAGCTCAACTATCAATCAAGTGTAAGGGTAGAATAAAGATATTTTCAGAACAAGAGGCCTCAAAACAAGCACCTCTCATTAACCTGTTCTCAAGAACCTACAGGCAGATGTGTTCCAGCAAAACCAGAGAGCGAACAACAGCTGTATTCATGAAGCCTGGCGGGGGGGGGGAGGGTGTCTGAAGGGGGGATCACTACCTGCACTTGAAGGACACCTGTGGTGAGTGGGGAGACACCAGGAATCGGTAGCTCATAATCCCAGGAACCTAATCTCTCCCATATCTTCTGTGAGATCCTAAACGATCATACATGTCACATAAGGCCGTGAGGGGGAATTAGAGACGACACGTAACGGGCAGCGGTTAGGGAAAACAGAGCTGTCAAGTCGTTTTTCTCCGGCTCACTCTTACCTCTAGTTCGTGGATTGGCACGGGTTGTGATGGGAGGCAGGAAACACACTTGATCTTTATGGTCAGAGGGTTTAAATCCTGCTTCTGCTCCTCAGTCATGATAGGAACTTCTGTTTTAAAACTCAAAAAACAATCTAAAACGCTGGCCGACCTCTGACAGCCACAGCTCACGACAGTTTGCCATCCTGGGGAGGACACACAGCGTTAGACTGTTACTCGTGACAACCCCGACAAGTACAGAGGGATCCGGCCACCCGACAAAAGCCAGTGATAAATCACCGCTGAAAGAAGAAAACTTAAAAGAAACACATGGAATTGGCCAACTCCTACTAGCAGCAGAGCACGGGTCAGTTTCTCAAACCGGGGTCCCCTAAGTCTCCTGAGAGAATTTACTCGTCGTGATTGAACCTCGATGATCATCTTGCAACATCGGCATTTCCTGAACCGTCTACAGGGACAAGATGCTTGGCTGGACCCTCAGGCAGTCTCATCTGCCTGGTCTGGAATGCAGCCTCCACACTAGGGCTTTTAAAAACTTCTTAGGCGATAAATGTTAACAAAAGGGGGGGCGGGGGCTCAGTCGGTTAAGCCTGGGACTGCGGCTCAGGTCATGATCACGGTTCCCGGGCTCGAGCCCCACGTCGGGCTCTGTGCTGACAGCTCGGAGCCTGGGACCTGTGTCAGATTCCGTGTCTCCCTCTCTGCCCCTCCCCCGCTCATGCTCTGTCTCAAAAATTAATATTATAAACAAACAAGTAAATAAAAACTTCTCAGCAATTCAGAATTGCTATTGTAATATCGTAGCTACTGGCCACTTGTGGCTGCTAAAGTTCAAACACAAATCCTAACGGTTCCTTTACCACACGAGTCACACTGCGATGCGCAGCCAGCGCCCCGGCCCGACGACGGCACACAGAACGTTCTACGGCTGCGGGGAGCGCTCCTCCGCGGGTACCTTAGAGCAGCGCACACGCGCCGGGGTGCCCGCCGGGGTGCCCGCGGGGGTGTCCGTGGGGTGTCCTCTGGGGTGCCCGCCGGGGTGTCCGCGGGGTGTCCTCCGGGGTGCCCGCCGGGGTGTCCGCCCGGGTGTCCGCCCGGGTTTCCGCGGGGGGGGTCCGCGGGGTGTCTGCCCGGATGTCTGGGGTGCCCGCCGGGGTGTCCGCGGGGGTGTCTGGGGTGTCGGCCGGGGTGCCGCCGGGGTGTCGGCCGGGGTGCCCGCCGGGGTGTCCGCGGGGGTGTCTGGGGTGCCCGCCGGGGTGCCGGCCGGGGTGCCGCTCTGACCGCTGCAGGGGGTGGGACAAGCGCGGGCGCCGAGGGAGACCCTGCCCGGACCCAGCGCGGCGGCGCACCCTCCACCAGGCCTGCGCGACGGCGTCCCTCGGGACGGGTGCCGAGTTCTCACGGGCAGCAGCGAGCGTGTCTTCTCGCCGACGGGCTCCCTGCACGTTAGCAGGTGGAGACGGAGGGGGGGGGGTTAAAATCCTCCAGTTTTACAAGCGGAGAGGCCTGGGCTCCGATCCTGGGTTCGACCCTCAGTTGCCGCGAGACCCGCGGGTCGGAGGCTCTCTGAGGCCTAAGCTCATTGTTTACCTGCTGTATAAGCACGTGCGTGCGTGTGTACGCGGGTGCGTGCATGTGTGCCTGCGTGCGTGTGCTCGTGTGCGTGTGCACATGCCTGCGTGTGCGTGCTCGTGTAGGTGTGCGTGTGCTCGTGTGCGTGTGCACATGCCTGCGTGCGTGTGCGCGTACACGTGTGCCGCGCATGCGCCCCGGGGGGGTAGAGCTGGGGTTGGAGGCTGCGTCCCAGGTGGGATGCGAAGTCCCCGCACGGAGCGACTGCGTGGGGACGTTTACGGCCACGGCCGAGCCCTAGCCCCCCCACCCCCCAAACTGAAAGATACAAGGCGTGACGCACAGTCACGGGTGGTCACGGGCTGAGACGCCCCACGGGACACTCTGGCCGCCGGGCTGGCGGGAAGGCCTAAGAGCGGCCCCGAGGGGACCAGACGCCGGCGAGCCTCCATCGCTGCGGGGCGGGGCGGGGCCGGGCCGGGCCGGGGGGCGTGCGCCCCACTCGCGCCCCGCGCCCGGACGTCAGTCACACGCCGCGTCTGCGGAGCCGAACGACGCGCGCGCGCCTCCCGCGCCTCGCGTTACGTACCGAAGCCTCCCTGACGGGACGTGCGGGGCTGGCCGGGTGACCCGGGGGCCGGGTGTACGAAAACGCAGGTCACCAGGGACGCGCGCCCGCGGGGGGCCGAGAGTCTCGGCATTTCCTCGTGTGCCCGCAGCCCGATTCCGGCTTTCTCGGGGCGACGCGGGTCAAGCGGGCTCGTACGTGCAAAGGGGCTGCGCGTGCCCCCAGCACACGGGGGCTCGCTTCTCGTGGCTTCTACCACAGCACTCGTGTGTGTCCCGGGCGCGCGACGCCCGGCGGGTCGCGCGCAGAGCAGGCACTTCCAGGAGCTCGGGGGGCGGCCCAGCCCCCGACGCGGGCTCAGACCGCGACCTCAGGGCGCCCGAGGCCGAGCCCGCGGCTCCCGGCAGGGCGGACCGCGGAGGCCACACCGCGACCTGCGCCCCGGAGCCGAGAGGGAGGCTCCCGCGCACACGGGCCACTCGGGTCGCCCTCAGACACTTGGGAGGGAAGGGACAGTCCCGGGGGGTCCCCGACTCGAAGCCACAGACACCCAAGGACACAGGCCGTTCTCGTGTGGCACCGGCTGGCACACTGCGGGACGCGCGGCAGCAGCCCTGACACTCCGCTCCGCCTGTGACACCTGTGACAAAACCTGTGACGACGCCTGTGACGACGCCTGTGACGACGCCTCTGACGACACCTGTGACGACACCTGTGACGACGCCTCTGACAACACCTGTGACGTGTGACGACTCCTGTGGCAACACCTTCTCACACCGGGGGGGGGCACACACACGCCCCGGCCGAGGAGACAAACGGAGCGGGAGGGACACCGCGCGGTGCCCCGAACAGGCCCTAACGCCACGCGGGCCCCACGACAGCCCCGCGCGTCCATGGCGTCCGCTCCCGGAGGGAAACTGAGGCCCAGGGACGCGAAGACGCCGGCGGACGCCTCCGGGCCAGTGAGTCCCTGCCCGGCCACGCCTGGCCCTCCGCTGGCTCTGTTCACTCCAACACAGGATCCTTCTAGAATCTTAACGTGTTACTGGCTGACCAGTGGTCGTCACTCAGGGAGGCAAAGCCGACGGCCTGGTTTGAAATCGACGGCGATTGTCAAAAATGACCCGCAGGCTGTGGAATCATCTCGTGCTGTTATTTTATGGCAGAAACAAACACGGGGCGCCTGCGGTGGCCCTTGCTTTCAGCTCAGCTCAGGATCTCCCGGTGGGGAGTTCGAGCCCCCTCCCCCCGTCCTCACCCCGCTTGTGCTCTCTCTCAAAATAAACTTAAAAAAATTTTTTTAATCCGTATAATTGGCCTGCCACGCCAAGGTCATTCTTAGTTTCCGACCATCGGCATGAGGGAGGTTTCCCTTGCCGTCTTCCTTGCACCCAGCCCCCACCCAAACGTCCCCGCACCCCGCGTCCGGCTGTGTGCAAGGTGCCCTGCTGGGGGGGGGGGGGTCACCACCTCCCTCCTGCGGTGAGGACGCGGAGCTGAAGCACCCGGACAGTGTGGGCAGCCCGTCGGCCGGCGGCCGAGCCGGGGTTCCAAGTGTGACGGTCCCCGGCGCTCTCGAACAACCGCCCCATCGCGGATGATGACCGAGACCCCACAGGCTGGGGGAGGGAGGAGGGCAGGCACGGGTCGGTTTCACCTGCTGGGAAGTCACCCAGGCAGGTGGAGACCATCCGAGCTGCTTCCCTCCCAGCAAGGTTACAAAGCAAAGCCAAGCCCGATCCAAAGTCAGCGACCGGGCAGAGCTCACCCACCTCCAGGCACCGGCCTCTCTGGGGACACGGCCCCGCAGAGCCTTCCCCCCAGAGATGTCTGCGCCGAGCGGGAGGGAGCGAGGCCGGGTCCCCCTGGAGCACAGCCGAAGAGGGGGTAAGGGTCTCGGAAAAGTCAGTTCTCTAGAAAAGATTCCAAAGCAGTGGGGAGGCTAAAACAGCCTGAAAAGCCCAACTTTAGGGGAAAGCCGATTTTCAAAAATCCATTTAAAAGTGAAAACTAGGGGCACCTGGGGGGCTCAGTGGGTTAAGCGTCCATCATGGGTTCAGGTCATGATCTCGCGGTCCATGAGTTCGAGCCCCGCGTCGGGCTCTGTGCTGACAGCTCAGAGCCTGGAGCTGCTTCGGATCCTGTGTCCCTGCCACCCGCCCCATTCATTCATTCTCTCTCTCTCTCTCTCTCTCTCTCTCTCTCAAAAATAAACATTAAAAAAAAATTTTAAGTAAAAGTGAAAACTAAAAAATTAAAGGTATTTCCTCAAATTCATATCAGTATCAACCCAAGAGCTTGTGATAATTATGATTTTCCAATCACTCGACACTGACCTTAGGAGGTAAAACCCCAAAGAGCTGCAAAGGTGGGGGTTCCATCCCAAGATGGAAACCTAAATTTCTGCAGATTGGCCAGTAGAGGGCGCACGTTTACCCTGATGGCCAAAAAAATTTACAATGAAATAGGCTCAAAATGACTTTCTCTATAAAGAGAAGGGTTTCCCCCGTATTACTATTTCAAAAACGAAGTTGCATAATTTTACCCAAAATATATTCTGAGCTTTCCATGAACACAACCTATGGATATAACACACCTACTCTTGCTCATTTGTTAAACCGGAGAGAGCCTCGTTTCTAAACTGTGACAGAGCTTACAGAGCAAAAGAATGAAACCCCCCTTCTGCCGCTGAGCTCTGTGACCTCAGGGAGGTTGCTTTGCCTTCTCGGAGTTTGGATTCCTCACAGAATAAAGGGTAGCAACCCCAGCACCACCTTTACAAGTTCACCGGGAGAACCAGAGTTGGCCACGAGCAGTAAATGATGGGCCAGAAATACTGGCTCCCTTTCCTCATTTCCTTTACGAGAGGTTCTTAGAAAACTGTGCAGGAAGCCGATTATAAAAAGCAGCATCCTATTTAGCAAACAAAATCAGGACAGTTATTCTCACAAGTTTCTTTGGACTCTGGAATCAGACCCAAGTTCCAATCCTGGCCTCACCTTTACTTGCTGTGTGATCTCGGACAACCCACTTGACCTCTCTGTGCCTCTTTTTCCTCCTCCGTTTTGCCGAAGTGGCTGTGAGCATGGAGGTGGGTGGCAGAGCAGAGGCTTGGTCAGTGCAAGTTTATGGACATTCTAGCCACGTGTGACCAGACAGCTCACAACTGCTGGGCACAGGCCTACCTACCTGCGAGGAGCGGCATCAGCACAAGCTCCGTAGAGAAGACTCCGTGCTTTTCATTTTCCGCCCCCTTGAAGTCACTGTCTTCCCCTGGAGATTTCTTCTTTCTCCTCTGGGCCTTCTTTCTCGCCTCTGACTCTTTCTGTTTACCTGTAAAATCAAAGGAAGGAAATCAGTGTTAAGAGGAGCTCATAGTGGGGCGCCTGGGTGGCTTAGTCGGTTAAGCGTCCGACTTTCGCTTAGGTCATGATCTCGCGGTTTGTGGGTTCGAGCCCCGCGTCGGGCTCTGTGCTGACAGCTTGGAGCCTGGAGTTTGCTTCAGATTCCGTGTCTCCCTCTGTCTGCCCCTCCCCCGTTCATGCTGTCTCTCAAAAATGAATAAACGTTAAAAAAAGTTTTTTTTTTAAAGCAAGCCTCTTCAACCTGAAAAAGAGAAAACTCAGAGTTGAAGGTGTTCAGGTCTAAAAGTGTTGACTAGTCTTTTAGGACCTTAAAAATAGGAACGAGAGCAACTATGTTTCCGACGCCTGGTGGAGAGCCCACTCAGGCAACCACTCTCCCCCCGCCCCCAGGCTGCAGAGTGTTGAACTTGAACCAGGAAAAGCAGATTAATTGATAGAGAGTTAAGGAAATGACTTGTAGCCATTACGGCTGAACAAACAGGAAGCAGGCCATCCCAGGAGGCAGCAAGTGCACCAGCTCTAGAATATTCTACGTCCTACTAGAAACGCAACTGCTTACTGAAAAACTGGTGAGGAGAACAAGGTCAGGAATGAAGAGGTCCATGTAGGGGCTTCTGACGACCCTTGCGCCTCGTCTGTCACTAAGATTACAAGCTTCTGCATGAGCCGTTCCTGTAAACTGGGATGCTATTTCCCATCCTCCACCATAAGAGGCAAGTAACCTCTCATCTTCCAAGATTACTTCCATAACCCCGAGATTTTCATGCCCCCCGTGTTCACAGCACCAGGAGCCAGGCGCACAGAAGCATCGGTGGAGTAGGAAGGGATGCAGTGTGGACGGGCGGGGCCGTGGCAGGAACGGATGCCAGGGCGCCAGGGACGGCTGGGTGAGGTGACACAGAACGGGGAAGTTGAATGTGTATGTAGTATTCTTTCACTTTTGAGTCACGCGTGGTCAGGTATCAAAGTATCTTTCTGAAGTATTCTGCATTTGAAATATTTCATAATCCCGAGCGCCTGGGGGGCTCAGTCGGTTGAGCATCCTACTCTTGATTTTGGCTGGGGTCGTGATCCCAGGGTTGTGGGGTCGTGATCCCAGGGTTGTGGGGTCGAGCCGCCATGTTGGGCTCCACGCTGGGCATGAAGCCTGCTTAAGATTTTCTCCCCCTCTCCCTCTGCCTCTACTCATGGGCACTCACTCTCTAAAATTTAAAAAAAATTCATAATTCTTCCAAGTCTAGTTATATTATAAAATTCCAAAATCCCATCCTAACTTACTCTGAAATTTCGGCTTTTCTAATATGTTTGTCAAACTGCTAAATGATGATCTCTCCATTAATTCTTTCATCTCCATCCCAGTTGCGGCTCCCAAACCAATGGCTGGTTCTCTTAAAATACTCCATCTAGAAAGTTCACAAAGAGAAAAATGAATGAAGGTGAAAATAGTCAGGGACCAGACCTAAGAATCTATTTGCTGGACCAAATGTGAGCAGATTTTCTTAAATGGCATTGTATTTCTCGATCCAATGCTTCTTAAATTTCGGTGTGCACATGAATCACCTGAAAATGCTGCTAAATAAAAGGCAGGCTAGGGTTCGGTGTGGACCTGGAGTGGACCTGACATTCTACGTTTTTAACAGGTTCCCAATAACGCTGATGCTTTGCTCTACAGACCACACTTGCACTGTCAACTTCTAACTGACCAACTAGAAGTATTAAGGAAAATAATATATTTTTTATAAAAGCAATCAAAACTCTAAAAACATTGAGGAACTCACTTATAGGAATTAACCGACATTTATAGGAAGAAAAAAAAATTTTAATTCTATTAAAAATCATAAAGGAGGGACTGAATTAGGCAAAAAGACATACCATGATCATGGATGGGAGAACTTCACAAATCAATGCATAAATTCAGTGCGAAAAGCCCACAATTTTTAATCAAGATTTTTTTTAAATAACATGGTCTCTTGGGTTCTCTCCATCCTATTCCCCCAAGCCACCAGCGGGGCCTCCACGCTGCCCCACTGCGGTCCCCACAGCATCCAAGGATTCTCCTTCTCCAGATCCCTCTTAGGCTCCAAGAGCACCTGCACTCAGCAGGAAGGGCTGTGGACTTGGCATCCAAGGTATGGGCTGGGGCCCCGGCTTCACGAACACTCCCAAGATTCCAAAGAATTCCAATTTTAAAGCTTTGTGCCAATCACTTTACCACCACTCTGTTGCGTTGTGAAGGCAGTGGAGGTAGTGACACCCCCTTACAGAGTGACCGAGGTGAGGATGAAGTGAGATAAACCAACACACAGAAAAGCACGGTGCATGTTTACACTCCTAAACACAAGCACTCCTTTCCGTAGTCCTTTAGTTTCACCTGGATTGTATGAGCTCCGACCTAACTGAGGTCCTAAGAGTCCACGTAGCTCTTGGTGAGAGTTTATAGGGCCAGTACAAGAGGGGGCTCCATCCCACTCCCCAAAATAACGTGGGTCCATTCTCACCGAACTGTGCCAAGATCATCCGTTCTGAGTGCCTTTTCATATTCCTCGGAACTCTTGGAAAAAGCTTCAGGCTCTGCTGTGTGAGAATCTGATAATATTTATTAGCAAACAGACTTCTTGTTCCACTCTGGCTCATTAAGAAATGGGGGCCCTTTACCCATTTAGCAATGCCAGTCACAGGGCAGAGGGCTTGATGTGTGGTGGGCATTCAGTAAAAAGACTGGTTAATAATAAATGAGTAAATGAGTGAATGTACAGGTAATTCAATTATTTGAGCAAATGGAGGCCAAGACAAGGCTTCCGATTTCTCCTATGACATGCCACAGAGGGCGGGGGGAAAAAGAAAGAAAGAAAGTCTATTATCTATTCCGGTGCCTGCTTCGGCACCGTTTACATCAGAGAATACTGAAAACATTCCCAGAATCCCTAAGTTCCCACCTACAGGGAACGGTTCAGAAAATTCTATTGCCACCAGCAGCTGAAATATTACGTAGTCACCACGAACGGAGTGGATGCAAAGTTCTTAAGTAAATAGGAAAGTGCATGTCATAACACAATAATCTCAGAACACAAAATTAGGAATCCAGACCTCATCTATGTTAAAAAACAATCTTACAACAAAGGTATCTGACGTAACATAACAACCAAAGTATTACACTGCCTGTTCCCGGTGATGAAATTATAGACTGTTTTCTCGGTTTGTTTTGTACTTTTCTATATTTACCGAATTTTCTTTAAAAAAAAAAAAAACCACAATGCACCAGTGTAACCCCTACAGTTAGAAAAGTTGCATAGGGGCATCTGGGTGGCTCAGTCGGTTGGGCATCCAACTTCGGCTCAGGTTATGACCTCGCAGTTTGTGGGTTCGAGCCCCACGTCGGGCTCTGTGCTCACAGCTCAGAGCCTGGAGCCTGTTTCAGATTCTGTGTCTCCCTCTGTCTCACCCTCCCCTGCTCATGCTCTGTCTCTCTCAAAAATAAATAAATAAACTATTTTAAAAAAGAAAAGTTGCATAAGCCACAGAAGAAACAAAAAGAAAACCAAAGGACCGACGACAGAAGGCGACTCCCGCCCCGAGCGCAGTGATTGCTTCCAGGGCGAAGCAGCGCCAGCGGGAGCTGCTGACCCACCCGAGGGAGCCAGGGCACCTGCGCCCCCTTCCCCGCCATCGCCCTTGGCTCTGTCTGTCCACGCAGGTCAGAGCCACTCACCAGGCAAGGGCTTCGTGTGTCTTCCGGCCTTCTCTGCCCTTTCTGGCGCGTGCTCCTGGCTCCACCCCTCTCTGCGGTGTGCGCCCTGCTCACACAACCTTCTCTGACTTAAAACCAGCTGTTTCACTTCCTCTAGAACGCAGGAGAATCACCGAGTCGGTCAATCAGGAATAGCTGCTGGACGCCCTCTGTGCGTTCAGCATGTCCTCGTGGTACCCGTGGAGCAGGGGCGAGAGAGGGGGCCCCTGCCCCCCGGGCCTCCTTCAAACCACCGGGCAGCTCAGACCTCAATGGGCAAAGAAGACCTTGTGTTTCCATTCAGTCATCACGCTTGGCCTGTAGGCGCCTGCACTTGCCTGTCTCACCACGTGAATTTCCGATCCTCTTTGTAACATGAGCCAAACGTCTCTCGCGTTTCCGCACTCCCGAGAAAGGAGTTTCTAGAAGATAGCTCTTCAAGGCCCCCCAGGCGCCCTAGTCCTTAAATTCTTTCCAGACAGCACACATCCTCTTTATTGGGGGCGGGGGTGGGGGGGGCACGTCCATCATCCTGCCTCAGGGGCCCACGGCCAAGGTCAAGATGGAGACGGGTTGCACTGGGCTGTCTGGCTCTGGATCTTTCGCTCTCCTGGCTGTCAGCTGGGAGGTGAGCGAAAGGATGCGTTCTGGTCCTTGATGGACTATTTACCCAAGTAAGAAACTAGAGGGTCCGCAGGAGAATAGTTACACGGTTGTCTGGGGTCGTGGGAACTTTCACTTGGCTCTTCTGTTTCGTGGTGGGGTTTTTTGGTTTTGTTTTTTGGGGTTTTTTTGTGATTTTTTATTTATTTATTTATCTATTTATTTTGGTTTTTGGTCAGTGAACACCCATTACTTGGCCAGAAGACAAGCTGGTGGGGACCGCACAGGTCACCTGCGCGGGGACAGGAAGTCCAGGCATGTGCCAGAGCTGGAGGTGGGCACGACGTACACACAGTGGATCGCCACAAGGCGGCACGTGCCCAGGGCAAAGGAGATGCAGTAAACGAGGGACCCCGGCTCCTGTCCTGTCAACAGTGAGAAGCCACGCGCCTCCAGAGATATTTCAAATAAAACACAAACCCCCCACTTACCAGAAGACCCGACATCATCTGGATACACAGGGGTCTTTAACCGGTAGTACCTGACTTTCCTGGACACCCTGTCCCTGGTATCCCAGACCTTCAAGGTGATTTTGTGACAACTGATTTTCTTTAGTAATTCCTTCGTCACGTTGATGTTAAAAGTTTGGGTCCATGACACCCAGATCTTGTCCCCTTCAAGCCATGGCCTCACCGTCTGTGTAAAAGAACACCAGGAGGTTTGAAGCGTGCGAGACGGGGAGGCTTAGCAGCCCATGATTACCCCACACACACACCCTTGCCAGCCTCGCCCTTCTGGGCACCGAAGGTGCTCCCCTCCACCTGTGTGCCTTCCGTGCCTGGCTCTCCCCCAGCTCCCGCCAAACATCAGCAAATGGGAGTCCCGGCCCGGGCGCCGTCACACCTCTGGGTTCCTTGGCAAAGGCAGAATCAATGCCATTACCTGTAGACAGTGCCCTTTCTGGTGACTTCCAAGCACTGACCCGGAGCCAGGCCACGGGCAGGAGGCTGGCGGTGTGTGCGGGCAGGCCAGACTTTGAAAACACCAAAGAAATTACTCGACAAAGATATCTAAATAGAAAGTCAGGTAACTGGTATTTAATTAGGTCTGTGAGGATTCTCATTCAGTAGATCTGGGGTAGGAACCTAATATCCTGCATTTCTAGCAAGTTCCAGGGGAAGAAAGTCCGCTTTGTGTAGTATTAGACTATATGTGAGCTCTGTGCGCGCGCGCGCACACACGTACACACACACACACACACACACACACACACACACCTTGACTCCTGAATCCAGGAACAATTTGGCCACCGTTGGAAACACCACCATGTCAATTTTTTTAGGCTCCCCATCATCCGGCAGAAGGAAATACTCCGTGTGGTAGTACCGGCGAGACTTTGAGGCAAGTTTCTCCGTTCTAGACTGTTTCCTATGTTTTTCCACGAAAAATGTAGATTTTCCTCTATGACCTAGAAGACATGGGTTTGGGGAGTCCCCTTTGAACCTCGCATGAGAAAACAGATGGAGCTCCCATGAAGGAAGGAAGGAAGGGCCAGGGGGCTGCCTCCCCCCACCCACGCTGCTCGCCCTGCTTGGGGGCTGAGGTACAGGTCCGGGCCCCTGGCCAGCAGGGGAGCAGGCTGTACACCAGACAGCAGGGTGCCAAAATTCAGTCCACGACTCCGAGAGGGAGTGTCTCCTTTTTTTTTTTTTAAACTTTGCCAATATTTTTTACTGTTTTTTTTTTCTTCTGAGAGAGAGAGAGAGAGAGAGAGAGTGCGTGAGCAGGGGAGGGTCAGAGAGAGAGGGAGACACAGAATCTAAAGCAGCTCCAGGCTCTGAGCTGTCAGCACAGAGCCCGACGTGGGGCTCAAACCCACAAACCGTGAGATCGTGACCTGAGCCAAAGTCGGACATTTAACCAGCTGAGCCACTCAGGTGCCTCGGGAGCGTCTCCTTACATTTTTCACCTGAGGCGCCTCGTCTGCCTCACCGTGGTCTTGGCAGTAAAAAAAGTTTGAGTCACCAAGACCGTAGGTCAATTCTAAACATGGTATATACATCTAACCAAATAGCGTCCAAAGTATCTGAGGCAACAATGGACAGAACTACAAAGGAGACGCTGAAATTAATCTTCGGGGGGGGGGGGTAAGTTAGTGCAAGTTGAAAAAAATATATATATCAAAACATGGAGTTCTCTTCTCTGCCCCCAATCTTGGGGTTCAACCATGTGACTGGCTTTGGCCAATAGAATGCTAGCAGGTAGGAGGTGCTCAAAGAACTGAAGAGTTCTTGCATGGCCGGATTTGCACCCTTAGTGCGCCTGTGCCTTCCCGTAGGAGGTGTCTGGCTACCCACCCCCCTTGTGTCCAGGAGGAAGGGGAGAGGCGCACGGAGCAGAGGAGAACCCACCGACCTGCTCACCCAGAACGAGGGACTCGTGTTCAAAGCCCCCGACTGGTGGAGCTTTGTGTGTTTGGGACACACTTTGGGTTTGGGACACAGCCTTGGTGTGGCCCAAACTACCGGGTGTAGCTATGCACTCAGAGATTTGGATTCAATCCATCTTGAGAATCTGTGTTTTCAACAAGAAATTAGGCGATGGGGGAAGCAATGCCTTACCTCTTCCCCACGCATTCGTCTGCAGAAGGCAGAAATCATACCGCCTACTTCTTAGCGTTAGGAGAGGATTAAACACGTGAAGCCCATATAACCGCTTGCGTGCTGGCCCACCGTGGGCACCCTCAAATCGCAGCTTCTTTCCTGACCTCTGCCCCTGGCACCGGCCACCCCACTTGCGGAAGCCAGCGGAGGGAGCTCGGGCGCCCTAACTTCTGGGGGAAGGTCAGTGTCGAGCCCCCGTCTGCAGAGCGCTTACCAGCAGTCACCGGGAAGGCCAGCGAGATGACGAACTTGCAGGGGACAACCTGGGGCACATCCGAGCCGAAGCTGCCGGCGGGTGAGGACAAGGACTCGCTGCCGCAGCGCTGGTCGGAGTCGGACTCCGGGGCCCGGGCCCTCAGGTGCTCCTCCATCTCGCACTCGCTCCCGGACTGGTAAAAGCTGCCCATGGAGGATATGGGCGCCGGGCTCGGCCGGTCCTCCTCTCCCCACTCCCAGGCCTGCGGGGACATCCTGCGCGGCACTCCCGGCTGGAAGACAGCGAGGGCACTGCGGTCACCGCCTCTGTTCCCAGAAGGCAAGCCCTGCCCCTTTCGGGATAACCCACCCCTCCCCTCCTTCCCTCCCCTCCGCCTGCCTGGGGCGAACGGCCAAGGCCTGGCACACCGCCTGGCACGCAGGAGGCGAGCAACCGGGAGCCACAGAGAACGAGGCTGGCACTGATCGTGACAGGCAACGCCAGCTTCTCCAACGGCGACTCTCCTCCCCCAGCCCAGCCCCTCCCCCTTTCACAAGCCGATCATTGACGCTTCTCCAGCATCAGCTCCAGGTGAGTGCAATTCCCTTCTTTAAAAAAAAAAAAATTTAATGTTTTATTTATTCCTGAGAGAGAGCGCGCGTAAGCAGGGGAGGGTCAGAGAGACGGAGAGCGGCCAAGCGGGGGGAGAGCCGGCGTTTCCACCCCGTGGGGCCGGGGGAGCGGCCGGGGGTCGGCCGTGCAAGGTGAGGTCGGAGAGGGCGAGACCCCCCCCCCGGGGGCAGCACACGCAGGGGCCCTGAGTGCCGGGCCTGTTCCGGGATCCGGTCCGGACCGCGGGCGGCGCCCCTGGGAGGGGCAGGTGCACTGGCACCGCTGCGCTCGGAGGTCTGGGCGCGGAGCAGCCGCGGACGGACAGTGCACAGCCGCTGCCCTGCTCACTAACCGGGGGCGTCTTACGACACAGGCTCCCTCTCGGGCTCAGGGCGCGAGCCCAGGGCCGTCGGGGGGCGCTCGGCTGATGCCCGGAAAGGGGTGCCCAGCGGCCGGGCGGGCGGCCGGGCCCGTCGGTACCTGCGACGGGACGCGCGGGGCAGCGGCCGGGGCTCACCGTGGCGTCCGCCGGCTCGCAGCCCCGCTGCTGGGCGGCCGGGCCCGGCGGCTCCGGGGATGCAGTGTGTGCGTCCGGCAGGGAGGCCCCGGCGCGGCCGCGCAAGTCTGTTTACGGTTGCTAGGAGACGGGCGAGGCCGCGGCCCGGGGCGGGGCTCCGCTGGGGGCGGGGCTCCCCTGGGGGCGGGGCTTCCCGGGGCGGGGCTTTCCCCGGGGGCGGGACTTCCGCCCTGAGCCCCTGGCCCCTGACCCGGTGCAGACAAGGTGTCTCCAAATTCAGAAAGTAGCTGGAGCACCTGGGGGGCTCAGTCGGTTGAGCAAATTCGGAAACTAGTTGCCAGCTTGCATTCATTCATCCATCCATCCATCCATCCACCCACTCATTCAATCTTTAAAGAATTCCGGATCTGAACGTGAGCGCCTTTGACACACGCCGCCCTCACCTCAGCACAGGGGACAAGGATGCGGCCCCCCATACGGCCGGCCGCCCCCACCTTCCGTTCTCTGAAAACTCGGATATCCCTACTCTATCCCAAGCCGCCTCCACATAGATTCTCTGCTTCTGTCGCCATCGTCCTTAAAATCCCGTGAGAATTCTGTTCAGTGACCATGAGCCCAGCTCCCAGATGAGGAAACTGAGGCTGGGCCTGGTGACACGCCTGGCACGGAGGAGCAGGCCGCAGAGGTAACTGGCAGGAGGGCGGGGGCGGGCTTCATCGAGGAGGTGACAAAGGCCAGCTGTGGGGTTTGCCAGGGGATGAAAGCCAGAGAAAGAATTCCAGGCAGAGGGAAGAGCCTATGCAAGAGCCCAGGGGGTGAAGCTGCATGGCAAATTCCAGGAAGGGGTGATGAGGCTGGAGTGGTGGGCAGAGGGCGCCTGGGACACGGGTGTGGAGGGCAGGCAGGGCTCACGCCTGGGCAGTGAGGGGCCACCTTAGGTTTTCTGTTAAGGGAGAGTAGCTCCACTCAGGTCACTCAGAGTAGAAAATGGGAGGTGAGACTCCACACGTGTAACTGTTGGGGAAACTGAGGCTCTGCGCTGAGATACGACCTACCCATGGTTAAAGGGCAAAACTGTGGCAGAGCTGGGGCTACCCGGGTCCCCTGCCTCCCACTTGCCGCCTCCCTAGACCACCCCTTCTAGAATACCGCCCCCTGGCTGGGGCCCTCCAACATTCCTCGGGTTGAATCAGTCTAAAAAACCTGAGGCTCAAAAATGACTATGAGAGCCGGTTAAGCGTCCGACTTTCCGACTTTCGCTCAGGTCATGATCTCGCGGTTCGTGGGTTCGAGCCCCGCGTCGGGCTCTGTGCTGACTGCCAGCTCAGAGCCTGTTTCGGATTCTGTGTCTCCCTCTCTCTCTGACCCTCCCCTTCTCATGCTGTCTCTCTCAGAAATAAGTAAAACATTAAAAGAAAAAATTTACCAAAAAAAATTTAATAAAAAAATAACTGGAACAGACCCCGTATTTTTTAAAGTTGCCTCCGCCCAGATTCTATTGCACGGCCAAGGTTTAGAACCACTGCCTTGAGAGAAATGATGTCTAGGTCAAGACCCAGAGCATCGTGGGATAGGGTGAGGGCAAAGGTATGCTAGCTGGTACTCGGGTGTGAGAGGTGGGTCCACAACCTCACCTCAACAAAGATGCCTTCAGGACAGGCAGGAAGAAAAGCAAAGAAAAATGAGTATATGTTCCAGTTGCCTATTGCTGCGTAACAAAGCATCCCAAAACTCAATGGCATCAAACGACAGCCATTTGTTATTCTGCACAGCTCTACAGACCGGTGACTCTTCACCGGTGTGGCCTGGGCTCGCTCACTGGGCTGGATCATCTGTATCATCACGGCTGGGAGGTCTGAGATGGCCTCACTCGTCTGGCAGTCGGTGCCCTTGGCTGGGGTACCTCAATCCATCCCCCTCACCCTCCATGTGGCCCCCCCGCACCCCACCAGGCTGGACTGGCAGCCTCACGTGGCATTCTCAGGGCAGGGTTATCTATGAAAGCAAAGGTGGAAGCTATAAGGCCTGTTGAGACTGAGGCTTGGGAATTAGGACAGTGTCATTTCTGCCACGTCCAGTGACCAGAGCAAGTCACAAGGGCCAGACAAGATTCGAGGGGATGGAGAACAGACCCCACCTCTGCCCAGGAGGAAGGGCACAGCCACACCGCAGACCCGCATCCCATGGATGGGAGCAATTTGAAGGCATTCAATCACTTCTTTCTTCCTCCCAGGATAGGGGAGCCCCAAAGCTTTCCATGGGCATCTAGAAGGCTTTCTGAAGTTTTCCTAAGCCTCTGGCAGAGGATGCCTATTTGGGGAAAAGCTACACCCACCTTCTTCCTGGCATCTCTAACCGCCCCCCTTTTAAACAGCTATATTGAGGTGTATTTTATATCATAAAATGTACCCATTTCAAGTGTAGAGTCCAGTGATTTTCGGTTAACTTTACCAAGCCATGAAATCAACTGTCTCCCTAATAGGCCCTTCATGCACATTTACAATTAACCTCTGTTCCCAGCCCCGGGGCCACCATTAATCTGCCTCTGCCTCTAAAACTCTGCCTTTTCCAGACATTTCAGGTAAGTGGAGTCGTATGTTACGTGGTTTGGCTTTGTGACTGGCCTCTCTCGTTTAGCATGTTTCTGAGGCTCATCCGCACTGTAGCATGAATCAATACTTCATTCCTTTCGGTTGCTAAATAATGTTCCATTGTGGGATAGACCACATTTTGTCTCTCCGTTCATCCCTCAACGACGCTGAGGCCGAACACGCAGACATTTATGAAAAACGCTGCCATGAACATTCCCATGAAAGTCTCTGCCTGATCAGATGTGCTCATTTCCCTTGAGCAGACACTTGGGGTAAAATAGCAGGGTCACGTGGTCGTGGTGTGGGGAACAAAGGCAAAAGGAAAAAAAATAAACTTCCTTACAACTTACAGCCCATTAACACATCCTTGAAACAGGCAGGGTGACCTTCCTCTAGGAGCTCAGCTGCCTGGATGTTAATACTTTGCTGAGAGCAAAAGGCAATCTTTGCTTAACGTCATCCTGACCTCCAAGATCCCGTGAGTCTCCTCTCACATACAAAAATCCCTTTGGAAACTTCCTTTATCCCCCAAGATATATGTTAGCAATCCTCCTCGAAGCATACGGCCCCCTGATACACATCCGAAGGGTCTCATGACTGAGGTTTTACTAGACGGTAGTAAATGACCTTTTCCTAACAGCAGTTGGTCCCTCAAGATCCTGGAAATTCCTCAGCCTTAGGCTGTCCCTAACCCCCTCCCAACTTGCATGTATATAACCAGTCACTCCTCACAGGCCCAGCGCAGCTCTTCGGCCCCGGGGTCCTGTCCCTGAGCTTTAATAAAACCACCTTTTTGCACCCAAGATGCCGCAAGAATTCTTTCTTGACTGATGGCTCCAAACCCCGCCATCTCCACATCAGTAGTTTCACGTTTCTCTCTCTGAGAAATGGCCAAACTGTTTTTCCAAAGTGGCCGCACCAGGTCACATTCCACCATCATAGGAGGAGGGCTCCCGCCCCCCCCCCCGAAACCACTTATTGTCTAACTTACTATAGCCGTTCTCACGAGTATGAAATGGTATCTCTTTGTGGTTTTATTTTGTGCTTCCCCAGTGACTAATGACACTGAGATCTTTTCACGGACTTGGTGGCCATCCATAATCCTCTTTGGTAAAATGTCTCTTCCTGTCTTTCGCCCACTGTTTGACTGGATTATGATTCAGCTGTAGGAGTGTTTTGTGAAGTCGGAATACAAGTCCTTTGTCGGGCCTATGTCTACAAATATTTTCTCCTGCTCTCCTGCCGGTCCTTTTATTTTCTTAATGGCATCTCTACTGTTGCAGTTTGAAGTGCAAAAGTTTTGAATTTTGATGAGGTCCAATTTATCGATTTTTTTTTCTTTTTTGGACCGTGCATTTGTTGCTGTATCTAAGAAATACATCCGTGCTTTGCCTGGCTCAGTCCGATTTTTACTAGAGAGAGGAGTAAAACTTGGTGTCTGAACCCTAAGCAAATCCACTAACCAAGAAGACTCCTGAAAATATAAAAGCTTTGTCACTGAAAATGCTGGCTCCCAGACATTCCCAGACACCCCGGGGGGGGGGGGGGTTACAGAAGACCAAAGCTTTCTGAAAAACGGTTCGACAATATCAGGAGCTTATAAAAGGTGCAAACCCCTTGGCACAGTAGTCAATCACTCAGGATAGAGAGTCAACAGTGTACAGTGTTGTTTTAATGGAGAAAAACCCCAAACCACCTTGATGTGCGTCCGTGCGGGGGGGGGGGGGGGAATGAAACGCCTCACGGCTCCTAAGAGGCAACATGAAACTGTCTCAAGAACGTTTGCAAAGGAATATTAATGGCGGCAAAGCTGTTCAGGAAGTAGAGTTGATGTGCAAGGAAAGATCCGCAGCAAGAGCATTTCCACTGTGTTTGTCTAGGTTGAGTTGAATGAGGTACAATTCACGTCCTCGAAAGCTCGGCCTTTTAAGTGCTTCGACAGATGTACCCAGCCCCTTAGCAACCACCCCAGTGAAGTCCTTTCATGCCCAAATGCAGGGAAAACGCCTGGAAATAAATACATCAGAAGAATCCACGGTCCCCTCTGACGGCGGTGATTTTTGCCGGTCAGCGTTTTTCTGGGCTGTTGAAAGACGCTTTAAACAACATACTCTTTGAAATGGCTCAGACAACCCTGAACTGACTTCAGAAAGTCATCTCTCTGCGCGGGGCCCCCGCTCTCCGCCACCGCCAGCCCAGACAAAAGGGCCCAGGAGCCCTCTGAGTCTGCTCATTTAACAAAAACCTTGTGGGTCCAACCGGGATGGTTTCAGAGGCGCCTGGTAACCCTGGCCCGCAGACGCACAGCCCTGACAGGCCACCACTATGAAACCCTGACTTCCCCGCCCTGCTGAGCGGAGGGGGCCAGGGGCCGCGAGGCTCCGCGGCAAGATATGTAAAGGCTTTCTTTTCAGTGTGGAAGGCCCGGGAACACTGCTGGTCAAAGGATTCCGTCACTAAAAGCCGCCCCCAGCTGCGGCGACAGCCGGGCCAGCTCAGCGCTGACGTCAAATCAAATCCTATTCAATTGCAGAAGCGGGGCTGGGAAGTCCAGAGCCAAGATCCAGAGTCCTGTTCTACGCAGCAAACCCCCAGGCCTGGGGCGGGGAGGTGGGCGGGGGGGGGGGCGGCCCAATACTTCGGAGGTCCAGCTGGACACCCCGCCGACTACAGCATGGGGAGTCTCTGATTCCAACGTGGCTGGATCAGAGGACACTGAATCCCCCCCCACCGGCCAGAGGGGGCCTTCGCACTGGATGCAGGGAGTTCGCGTGTCCCCACAAAGCTGCGTTGTCAGCGCCTGGCCGTGCGAAAGCTCAGGCCTCACCTGAGCCCCCCGATAAGTTACAACGTGGTGTAATCGCTGCCTTAAAAAAAATACAAATAAAAACTATATGTAGCAGGGCACCTGGGTGGCTTAGTCGGTGAAGCGTCCGACTTTCGCTCAGGTCATGATCTCGCGGTTCGTGGGTTCGAGCCCCGCGTCGGGCTCTGTGCTGACTGCCAGCTCTGAGCCTGGAGCCTGTTTCAGTCTGTGACTCCCTCTCTCTCTGACCCTCCCCTGCTCACGCTGTCTCTCTCTCTCCTAGAAATAAATAAAAATATTTAAAAAAAAACTATATGTAGCATTTGTAGGCCAGGAAAATCTGTGGAGGGTGACACACGACGCTACACCCAGGGGCGACCCGCCGAGCTGGGGAAGTTGGAGAGCCTCTCCTCTGAGTGTGGCTGACGCTATTCCGGGTCAGCGGACAAGCGGCTGCTGCCCTCCCGGCTGACTGATGGCCTCGTACAGGCGGACGGACGACACACACAGGCCAGACGGGCTGTCGGGGGTGCAGAGTGCTCTCCAGGGAGCAAAGGCCCTGGGTGGGGGGGGCTGTAAAGAGCTGGGGAAGCAGATGCAGACACCCTGCGGTGAGTCAGGAGAGAGGGGCTCAGGGAGGAAGGCAATGGCAACAGCGGAGGAACGTGGGGCGACTGCGGGGCCGCAGGGCTTCGCCTCTAGTCCTCGTGAGCGGGAAAGACTTAGGGGGTCGTGGGCAGAGGGGGGACCCTCTGGTCATGGAGCACAGGCTGTACGAGTCCAAGGGCCGTTCTTAGGGGAGCCTGTTGCAATAACACAGGGGAGAGACACTGGGGGGGGCGGCGGAGTGGGCTCGGGGAGCACTGGACAGCCCGACTGGCTCCAGCGGGGGCGGGAACACAGAGAGCAGAACAGGGACTTGCTGAGGAAGGCTGGGGGCACGGTGACCTGACCTGGGGGCCGCAGGAGGCCAGACTGAGACCATCCGTTTTACTTACCCACCAAGAAGCGCAGGAAAACATGGCTGATGGGAAGGGAGATGGGGCAGCCATTTTGAAAAAGTTGGGCAGTTCCTCAAAAGTTAAACATAAAACCACCACCCAGCGGGCGCCCGAGGGGCCCATTGGTTGAAGTGGCTGACGCTTGATCTCAGCTCAGGTCATGATCTCACGGTTGTGAGATCGAGCCCCACGTCCGGCTCTGGGCTGACGGCGTGGGGCCTGCTTGGGACTCTCTCTCTACGCCCTTCCCCTGCTCGTGCTCCCTCTCTCTCTCAAAAATAAATAAATGAACATTAAAATAACATACCATCCAAGCAGCCGTGCCACTCCAGATCTACACAAGAGAAATGAAAACATGTCCACACAAAAACACCAACATGTATGTTCACAGTTCCCACAAAGGGTGGGAACAACCCAAATGTCCATCAGCTGATGAACAGATAAGCAAAACCACGATCCACACACGGGGCGGGGCGGGGGGGGGGTAGGACTCAGCCATAAAACGGAAGAAAGTACTGACTCGTGCTACAACGTGGGCAAACCTTGAAAACGTTATTGTTAATATTTTCAGAAAGGAGCCAGTCACATACCGTGTGACTCCACTTACCCACGAAGTCCCACAGACGCAGGAAGGGGTGGTGGCCCAGCGCCCGAGGTTGGGGGTGGAAGGTGCAGACGCCGAGAACGAGCTGAGTGTGCAAAGGCTTTAGGGAAAACGTTCTGCAGTTAGACCGTGACGGTTACGTACTCTACAAACGCACTAGAAGCATTTACTCACACCGTTAAGGGGGTGAATTTTATGGCGTCTAAACGGTGAGTAAGGTGTGTCCTCCCTGAGAGGAAGGCAGAGAACAAAGGGAGGGAAGGAGGGAACAGAGAACGGAAGGGAGGGAGGGACGAGGGAGACACAGAGAGAGGAAGGGGGAGGCGTCGTCTTGTCAAAAAGAGAAATGTCAGAGCAAAGGCGACACATCTGTGACGGCCAGAAATAACCACAAAACCAGTTCTGAGTTGTGCACACGTCTTCACAGAAAATATTTACTACGTTCTGTGCGGTTTTGTTGTGTAAGTCGTGACACCGTACATAATAAGCTGCAACTTACTTAGCTCAGTCCCCCGTTTTTGGGGATTCACTGCGCTGACAGGGTGACGGGGACGGGGCGACGGGGGGGCGGGGACGGGGCGGCGGGGACGGGGCGACGGGGACGGGGTGTCTCCAGCTTCTCAGTGTCACAAACAGTGAGGCAGTGAACACCCTGTGAATACGCAGGACGTATTTTTCTAAAGTCAGAGCCAAGAAGTGGAACTGATGGAAAACTTTTTGTCAAAATAATATTACTTTTATAATTAAAAAAAATTATGTCCAAAATGGGTGGGGAGAAGCATCTAGGTCCTTCCCTTGGGCAAAATCTTCAAGAATGAGTTAATTTACCAAATAAACTGCCGACTCTGGGAGACTGCAGGAGAGGAGACAGAACTTTAGTGCTTTTTCGAAATCCGGGATTTGACGTTTACATTTCTGGGGCTGAACCCAAGCCCGCACCCGCCCACCTCACAGCCAAGGGCAGCTGAACGATCCGCCTGCCGCCCCAACGCGGCTGGAGGGCCAGGCCCCCCGAGGGCGGCTTTGCCCCCACCTGCCGCCGGGGCGCAGGCCCCAGAGCCCACTCGCCGCCCACGGGCGCCAAGGGCGTTGCGTCCGGGCGGGCGGAGGTCTGTCCACGCGGAGGGCTCCGAACGCGGGGCCCCAGGGCGCCGGTCACCCCCCCGACCCCCTCCTCCGCGCCGGTCACCCCCCCAACCCCCTCCTCCGCGCCGGCCACCCCCCCGACCCCCCTCCTCCGCGCCGGCCACCCCCCGACCCCCCTCCGGGCCGGTCACCGCGCGAGCTCCCCGCACCGCCGACGGGGCAGCGACACGACGTGGGGGCCCGAGCGCCCGGGTGTGGACACACGGGGAGGGGGCGTCTGTGCACGTGCGCGGGCAGGGGCGGTCGGAGCCCCTCGAGGGGCTATTCCGGAAAGACCGTTGGAGGAGAAGGGGTGGAGCCACGCGTGGGCTCGGGGACACGGCCCCCGCACAGGCCCGGGCTGCGCCCCCGTCCGGCTCCGGTGCCCACGCCGCCCGCGGTCCCGGCAAACTCGGCGCAGCGCGGGCGCGGCCGAGGGCGGGGGGCTGAACGGCGCCGGGAGTGGGAGGGGCGAGGGGAGGAGGGCGCGGGGTCCCGGGAGGAGCCAGACCGAGAGGGGGGCCGGGCCCCCCACCCCCGCCCCTCCCCGGCAGCCCGGGACACACGCAGGCGGCCGCCGAGCCCCGCCCTCCGAGGAGCCCCGGGGCCGCCCTGGCAGCGGCGCGGCGGCGATGGAGCCGAGCGGCGGGGCCCCGGGGGGCGCGGCGGGCGACCCGTGCCGGCGGCCCGCGCGGCGCGCCCAGTGTGTGCCGAGCGCCCCGGCGCAGCGGCGCGGGCGGGGCCGCGGCGGGCAGGACGAGGCGCTGGTGCCCGCCGCCCGCCCGGCCCCGGCCCTGCAGGAGGTCGCCGGCCGCCTGCCCCGCGCCGACTTCCGCGCCCTCTGCGCGGTCCGGGGGCTGCGCGCCGCGGGGGCCGCGGCCGCGGAGGAGGAGCCGCCCGAGCTCACCTTCCGCCGGCTCCACGCGCGGCTCCGCGGCTACTTCGGCCTCAGCGAGCGCATCGAGACGCGGACCCGCCCGCGCCGCCGCCGCCGCGCGCCCCGCGAGCCCGGCCCGGACGGCGGCCCCGGCGGCCCCGGCGACCCCGGCGACCCCAGCGAGCGCCTGGCGCGGCTGGAGGAGGAGAACGGCAGCCTGCGCGAGCTGGCGGAGGACCTGCGGGCCGCGCTGCAGGTGCGCCGGCGGGGGGCGGGCGCGGGGGCGCGGGGGGCGCGGGGGCGCGGGGCGCGGGGGCGCGGGGCGCGGGGCGCGGGGGGCGCGGGGCGCGGGGGCGGGCGCGGGGGGCGCGGGGGCGAGGGGGCGCGGGGGCAGCGGCTGCACGGAGGCGGGGTCGTGGGGCGGAACCCGGGGGCGAGGCGGCCCCGCCCCCCCCGCGGCTCACCTGCGTCCTGTCCGTGTCCCAGCCGGTCCGCGCAGGTCCCCAGCCCACGCCGCCCCCGCCCTCACGGCAGTCGCGTTCTCCCAGGACACCCGGGCCGGCTCACACAGTCAGTTGTTAAACAGGCATCTGGAGCCCTCTGCGGTGCCAGGCTGTGGGGTCGCGGGGAGAGTTTAGGAGATACGGGGTGAAGAGGGCCCCGTTCCCGCCCCGAAGGAGCTCCCTGCGTAACCGCAGACCAGCAGCTCAGTGGATCATTCAGCGGATACTCAAGGGCCTCCCTCGGGGCCAGGCCTGGTATCCCGGTGCTAAATAGGGGGTGTCCCTGTTCCTCAGGCAGTCACCGGCCACCGAACCCCGGGGGGCAGGCGGCCTCTGGGATACTGAGGAGGAAGCGTGAGATACGGACCCAGCCCAAGCAGCTGGATTCCGTGACAAGCCCTGAGCGCCGTGCCCAGCCTCGTGCCAAGGGCGTAGGGGCGCGAGGAGTTAAAGAGCAGCCTGCGCCCCGGGGCAGCGGAGGGAGGGGGGCGCTGCCCACGGCCCCCTGCCCTGAGCGGCCGAGGGGGGCACGCTGCTGGCAGTGCCCGTAGCTCTGCACCCGGCGGGGGGCCGGCAACCAGGAAGCACCGGAGAAGCAAAGGGCGCAGTGCGGCGGAGGAGGGTCCAGGCTCATTCACCCTCCAGGTATTTGCGGAGCACCCACTGTGTGCCAGGCCTGGTTTAGGCGTCGGAGGCACGGCGGGAAACAAGACAGAAACCCCACCCTCGGAGGCGTCCTGACCAGACCCCCGGGGGTCTGGAAACGCCCTTCTGAGACGCTTCGATTGCTCCCCGAGTCTAGGGGTCGGGATGGAGGAGCCTCGCAAGGCTGAGCGCCGCCAAGGCGGGGACGAGCCGTGACGCGCGGGAATCCGTGGGGGCCGCTCTCGTCTCCGCCGCCCCGGAGGAAGGGTGCTCATCGGAGCCCCCGCCCCTTAGGGCCGAGTTCGGACGCGCGCGGGAGGCCCGGGCAGCGTGCGCAACAGACGTGCGCCGTGCGTGCCCCGCGGCGCTCACCGCCGTGCCCGCGGCCCTGTCCCCGCAGGTCGGCCTCTGGAAGAGCCAGGCGGGCGCGCTGGCGGCGGCCGAGGCCCGCGCGGGGCGGCTGCGCCGGGGTCACGCCGAGGCTCGGCGGCGCGCGGAGGCGGCGCGGGACGCGGTGCTGCGCAGCCTGGGCCGCGTGCGCGAGCTCGAGGCGCTGGCGACGCAGGTGCCCGGCCTGCGGCGCTGCGTGCGGCGGCTGGAGGGCGAGCTGCGGCGCTACAGGTGAGCGCGGGCGCCCCCAGCCCGGGGGCGGCCCCCCCCCCCCC
>NW_024080946.1:1749381-1750558 GCF_003009895.1 Hyaena hyaena | reverse complement strand
TGGTGGTGATGGTGGTGGTGGTGATGGTGGTGGTGATGGTGATGGTGGTGATGATGGTGATGGTGGTGATGGTGATGGTGGTGATGATGATGGTGGTGATGGTGATGATGGTGATGATGATGGTGGTGATGATGATGGTGGTGATGGTGGCGATGATGGCGATGATGGCGATGATGGCGGTGATGGCGATGGTGGCGATGGTGGCGATGGTGGTGGCGATGGTGGTGATGGTGGTGATGGTGGTGCTGATGGTGGTGATGGTGGTGATGGTGGTGATGATGGCGGTGATGGCGGTGATGGCGATGGTGGCGATGGTGGCGATGGTGGCAATGGTGGCGGTGATGGTGGTGATGGTGGCGGTGATGGTGGTGATGGTGGTGATGATGGTGATGGTGGTGACGGTGATGGTGGTGACGGTGATGGTGGTGATGGTGATGGTGGTGATGATGATGGTGGTGATGGTGATGGTGATGGTGGTGATGATGGTGGTGATGGTGATGGTGGTGATGATGGTGATGATGGCGATGATGGTGATGGTGGTGATGATGGTGATGATGGCGATGATGGTGGTGATGGCGATGGTGGTGATGATGGTGATGGTGGTGATGATGGTGGTGATGGTGGTGATGGTGGTGATGGTGGTGATGGTGGTGATGATGGTGGTGGTGATGGTGGTGACGGTGACGGTGGTGACGGTGATGATGGTGATGGTGGTGATGATGGCGATGGTGATGGTGGTGGTGATGGTGGTGATGATGGTGGTGATGGTGGTGATGGTGATGATGCTGATGGTGGTGATGATGATGATGGTGATGGTGATGATGGTGATGGTGATGATGATGATGGTGATGGTGATGATGATGATGGTGGTGATGGCGATGGTGGTGATGATGGTGGTGATGGTGGTGATGGTGGTGATGGTGGTGGTGATGGTGGTGATGGTGGTGATGATGGTGATGGTGATGATGATGGTGATGGTGGTGACGGTGACGGTGGTGACAGTGATGATGGTGATGGTGGTGATGATGATGGTGATGATGGTGGTGATGATGATGGTGATGGTGATGATGGTGGTGATGGTGATGATGGTGGTGATGGTGATGATGATGGTGATGGTGATGATGATGATGGTGATGGTGGTGATGGTGGTGGTGGTGATGGTGGTGGTGGTGATGGT
>NW_024080946.1:1740660-1748896 GCF_003009895.1 Hyaena hyaena | reverse complement strand
TGGTGATGATGATGGTGGTGATGATGATGGTGGTGATGGTGATGATGGTGGTGGTGATGATGATGGTGATGGTGATGGTGATGATGATGATGGTGATGGTGGTGATGGTGATGATGATGGTGGTGATGATGATGGTGGTGATGATGATGGTGGTGGTGATGATGATGATGACGACGACGACGGTAGCTAGCAGCAGCTGAGTCGTTAACATGCGCCGGACTCTGAGCTAAATAAGCACTTAGTGGCCCGACTGAACCCTCACTGCGGCCCTGTGACTCAGGCACCCGCGCACCCCCATTCTGCAGATGAGGAAGCAGATGGACAGCCACCCTCGCCCAGCTCCATCAGGCGGGAAGCTGGGCTGGGGACCGGTCTGAATCCGAGCGGGGCCTGGGCCACAAGTGTGACCCTGCCCCCAGAGTGGCTGCGGAGGTCCTGCCTCGCTGCCGCAGGTGCTCAGTGAACAGCCCCCTCTCCCTTTGGAACCGCAAGGCACCGCTGCCTGCCTGACCTCCGCATTTACTGAGCACTGACTGTATACAGAGGCCACACCGGGTACCGGGAAGGGGACTGGGGGCAAGGTGGCCTCAAGCCCCTGCTCTGGTGGCCGCTGTGGAGCTGCGAGATCTTGGGATGAGGAGGCAGCCGCTGGAGGGGGAGGGGGAGGGGCGGGGCTCAGCCAGCACCCGAGGCCGAGCTGGGGGCGAGTCGGGAGGGGAGAAGCGGGGCAGCGCTAGAAAATGGAAAGCGTAGGGGCAGAGCCTGGAGGCTAGAGGACCCGGCACATTCCAGAAACTGAAAGGAGGCAGAGTGGCTGGAAGCAGGGGCTGCGTCAGGGACTTCAGTCCTTCCCCCAGAGAGAGCATGAAAGACTTCAGCGACGGGACAGGAACAGATTTGCATTTCAAACAAAAGTGACGGGGGGGGGGGGGGGGGGGGGGGGGGGGGGGGGGGGGGGGGGGGGGGGGGGGGGGGGGGGGGGGGGGCAGTTGTGACAAAGAGCCGGGAGGGCCAGAGAGGAGGCTTTGAACCTCGCCCCTGGAGGAGGGGCCTCCCCCTGACTTCTGAGGGGCTCCCAGCTGGGGGATGAGGAGACACATGTCCTCTCCTCACGGACACTCTGGGCCAGCCCCGTGCAGCCCCTCATGTTTGGACAGTCACTTCCTGTTTGCATAGCTGACGGGCCCGAGGGCCGGGCTTGGGGCCCGTGTCCAGCCTTGGAACTTTCTCCAAGGGGAGAAACGAAGGGTCTCTTCCTTGTTTCACCCTTCTCAGAGCCTCGTCCCTGTGGGCTGATGACTGTCCCAGTCGCCACTTCCCAAAGTGCCTTCCCAAAGCCTTCCCAAAGGCTCTGAGAAGTGAAGTAACATGCCTAAGGCCACACAGCCAGAAAGTGGAAAAAGTGAGGTCAGCCTGCCCCTACCTCCTGTATTCATTCTTTCTTCCTTCCTTCCTTCCTCCCTCGCTCCCTCCCTTCTTTCCACTGCACCTTTTTTTGTGGACTCACAGTCACAATATGGCTGCCGCACCGCCAGGCCTCACGTCTGCCTTCCAGGCATTGGAAGAAGGATGGGCGCTGCTGAGGGTGGGGAGGATTTTCTTCAAGCGAGCTTTGCCTTTGTATCCAGGGAGACTAACCCCTTCCCCACCGGAACGTGCCCCTCCATCTCCTGGGCCAGAACCGTGTCACATGGTCACTCCTGTCTACAGGAGAGTCTGGGCAAACTCCTGCCCCAAACGAAACTAGGTTCTCTTGGTGAGAGAAAAAAAAAGAGGTGCAGATATTGCACAGGCCACAAGGAGACGCCCAGGGAATGAGAAACCGAGGACCCGAGAAAGAGCGACACTGTGAGGGTCATGGTGACCCGGAGGTGGCCTGTCGCCCGTCTTCCTGCCCCCATAAACACACCCCCGAAGCCATGCCCAGCCCCGGGGGGCAGACCCCCTCGGCCCGTTTTCTGTGACCAGAGTTTGTGGGCCGACTTGCCCCAAAGCTCTCCTTCTTTGAAGAAGGGAAGGGGGGGGTGGTAAGAGCCGAGGACGCGAGCCGAGCGCCACGCGGGTGCCGGGCGTGGGGCCGGTGAGCCGCTCGACGGCCTGAGAGGCAGGGGTGATTTTACCTGCACTTGCTGGGTGAGAACCAAGGCCAGAGAGGAAGCGGCCCCCAGCGTGGCAAGGCCAGGCCAGGCCCCAGCAGCCCCGGCCACACCCCAGGCCAGGCTGGCGACGGCCCGAGTCCTGCCCCCCCCCAGCCCCTGCACACGGGTGTCAGGAACTCCGGCGTCCCTCTGTGGCACTGGGCCCGGGACCTCAGTGGGCGGAAAAACCCAAACCCCCACAGACCCGAGCCCGGTCGTGGTCACGCCCTCGCCCTCCTAAGTGACGTCGCCCTGGAGCACCTCGGGGTGTTCTGCAGATGACTGAGGGCCCTGCCGGGAACGGCAGCGCGAAGCCATCCGCCGAGCGCGGACGACTCTTCCAGAACCTTCCCAGGCACTGACGCGCTCTGACCTTCTCGTAACCTCGACGGTTGGTATCGGAGCCGCTGTTTTTCCGATGAGGAAGCAGAGCCCTGGGGTGGCCTCTAACCAGACCCAGGCCGTCCCGGGGCCCTGGTGACCTTCCCAGCAGCGGGCCAGCGTCCCTTCCCCGCTCTGCCGTCGCCCTAAAATGGTGCCTCGGTTGCCCGGACTCCCATCTACTTCTTCCTCAAGCCCGCACACCCTCTTTCGTGCCGCTCGGTCCCTGTGTTGTGGACCCTGTCGCGACCTTCGTCGCTCCCCCGCTCCTGTGCGGTGATGACAAGCGCTCCGGGTGCCTTGGGGCGGCCAGCGGCGAGCCCGTCTTCGGCAGAAGCCATGGTCCTGGAGAAGCCCCATCCCCAGGGCTGCGGGGGTCCCCCCACCGGGCCCCCCATCCGCCTCCTCCACGGCCTGACTCGGCCGACTTGACCTTCAGTTCTCAGCTTGAAGCTTCGTCACTGCTGAGTCCGTATATGGGGACAGCGCCCAAGCCAGCAAGTGGGGGTCCTGTCGCCTCGGGTCACGGGTGAGCCGGCCCCTGGCTGGCACCCGGCTGCGCGCAGGAGCCTCGGAGGAGGAGCTGGCCAGGCGAGGTCTTGGGTGCCTCAGCCCCTGGGGCGTTAGGACCCCAGCTCTGGGGCGCCGGGTGGCTCAGCCGCTGAAGCGTCTGACTCTTGATTTCAGCTCAGGTCATGATCTCAGGGTTGTGAAGTCGAGCCCCGCGTCAGGCTCTGAGCTGCTCTCCCCCTGCACCTCCCCTGCTCGAGTTCTCTCTCTGTCTCAAAAAAAAGTTCACTTTCTCTCCCTCTACTGCTTGTGCTTCCCCTCCCCCTCTAAAACGACAACATAAAACACACACACACACACACACACACACACACCAGGAAACAAACACCCAGTCCTGGCCGTCCTGACTCGTCTGGGCATTTCGGGTCTGTCTCCCGCTCCCCACGCAGGCTCCTCCCCGTTTTTGACCTTGGCTCCGTCCCCTCTTAAACGGAGACATTTCACCCAGTTCTGCACCTACTGGTACGTGGGGGACCCTCAGCACCTGAACGAATTCACCCTCCTGACGGGAACCCAAGAGAACGGACAGTAAATATGTAAGCAACCGAGGGTGCTCACTTCTTAGTTCCACGTTTCGTACGCACCTTCCGTGGGGGACGGGGGTGCGTCGGGTGCCCAGGAAGGGCGGGGACGTGTCTGCTGCTCTCGAGGCTCCCCTGGGGCCCGAACACCTGTTAGGGTGCGGAGGTGCTGTGTGCAGGGGGCCCCGGGGGAAGAACTGTTTTCACAGCGGTGGGAGTCGGTCCCAGATCGTACGGACTCAAAGGGGTCTTCAGGCCTCCGGGAGCGAGACAGGACCCAGGGGCTCAGCTGACCCGCCCAGTCTGCCAGGAGGGGGGACCTGCACCGTCGCGGCCCCGTCCGGCTCCGGGCTCCCGCTTCCCAGGCCGCTCACACCCCACAAGACGGTCCCTCCTCCCAGCAGAGTTGTGAGCACGTAGACCTTTCCGAGGACGGGAGGGAGCGGAGGTGGCACCGCACTGATCGCTCTGTGTGGCGCTCGACATCCCGATTCGTCCAGCGTCCTTCGCCCCCACACCCCGCCCGGGTCCCTTCTCCCAGCCACTCTCCACCTTTCTCTTCTCTGTTTTCTCTTTCCTCCCGCCAGCCAGCTCTCTTACGTGAGCGCCTGAAAGCCTGACTCTGACTCACTCGGTTTCGGAAAGAAGGTGGCTCCTGGGAAAGTCTAGGCAGACCAGCTTCAGGCATGGCTGGATCCAGGTGCTCAAACAGTGTCACCAGGATAGAGAAGCTCTGCTTCTCTCTCAGGCCAAGTTCTCTCTGCTGGTAGCCGTTGGGGCGCTTCCCTCTTCAGAACTCTTAAGTCCAGTAGAAAGCTCACTTCCCGTCCGAGGGCACCCCGCTGAAGTCCTGGATCTGGACATCACTGAACCCACTTGGAAACATTCACCCCTGAACCCACCAGAGGTGGGGGTAGGGGCGGGGGGAGGACCTGACGTCTGATTGACCAAACCTGAGTCACCTGCCCCCTGTGGAGCCACAGCGGCCCCCTCGGACCCGGGACCGAGCCCCCAGCCCCTCCCGGGAGAGAGGAGGACACGCCCCGTGTTCAACAACACCCCCCTCCCCCACCCCACCCCCGCCCGCGACTCCTTCTGGCGCTCGCAGTCCAAATCCTCCTTCTGGTCTTGAAAAATAGGCCTGGGCAGGGGCTGAGCTCAAACTTACAGAAAAGAGGGCGGAAAGCTCAGCTCCGCTGGAGCAGGGGTGGGGCTTCTGCGCCTCCAGGCCGTGTTGTCTGGGAAGGAGGGGTGAAGAGGCCGGGGCGGGGGCGGGCTCCGTTGGCAGAGCCCAGACCACCCTGGAGGGCCACCTCCTTTCTTCTGGCCTGGCCGTGGGGTGGGGGCGGGGTCAAAGCCAGCAGGGCCGGGGAGGGGGGAAGCCCCCGGGCAGGGGCGGGGCAGGGGGGCTGGGAGGCGTCTGGTCACGGATTCCGTTAGTCTTGGAAGCAGGTGTGGGCGGACCGAGGCCTTTCTCCCGGGGGCGATTCCCGGGGTCGCGAAGGGGCAGGGCCCCGGGCAGGCGGGTGGGGGCCCAGCCTCACCTGCGTTTGAGTCCCAGCTCCTCCCGTTTTTTCTGTGGGACTTGGAGCCCTTCCCTTCCTCTCTGTGAGCCTCAGTTTCCTCATCCACAAAGTGGGTTCTGGTCCTCTGGGTCTTGGTGTGAAAATTCATTGAGATCGGGGCATGCAGTCGGGTGCAGTGGTTGGAAGGGAGAATGTGACCTGAAGCAAGTCAGTCTCGTTCTGTGAGCCTCAGTTTCCTCATCTGTAAAATGGGAATGACAAGAATATTGCTACTACTACTAATACCCACTTCCTCAGGCGTTCGAAGATCAGAATGCTAATATGTATAAAGCATCTAGAATAGTGCTTAGCATTGAGAAAATGTTTAATAAACATCATGTGATTATTATTATTGATCCCTTATCACAGTCACCTCCGTAAACAGTAATGGTGGTGGTGGTTGGTATTGTTAATATTAACAGAGTCCGGCCCCTAAGAGCTTCCTGTCTGGAGACCGGCAGCAAACTACAGACAGTCTCAGCTGATTGTAGACAGGACGCTAGCCAAGTTGCAGAGTGTAGACAAGCATGGAGGAGGCAGGAATGAGGCTGGGTGGGGGTCAGGGCATCTCTTGCGGGAATTGCATCGTCCAAGCCGGGTACTGAAGGATGAGCCGGAGTTTTCTCAGGCTCTGCAAGTGCGCGTGGCAGTGAGTACGGAGGCTGAGGTGTGAAGTCGTCCTGGGAACAGGGAGCCCTGCTGGGGTGGACGCTGCAGCGCGAGGGGCCGGAGGGGAGGCCGGAAGGCAGGCGGGGGGCGGCCAAGGACTCTGCGCGCCGGGCTGAGCGTGAACCTTCCCCCCGGAGACCAAGGGAGCAGGGAGGGGCCTCCGCAAGCGGGGCCTGGCCAGGCCGCCTGCAGCCCTAGGACGCGGGGCGCGGGGGGGGGGGGGGGGGGGGGGGGGGGGGGGGGGGGGGGGGGGGGGGGGGGGGGGGGGGGGGGGGGGGGGGGGGGGGGGGGGGGGGGGGGGGACCGGCCGTCTGCCCCGCGGCGACGTCGCTCTGAAACTGCAGCCAGAGTGCAAGCCGCGGATCCGGGTTCCAGCCCCAGCGCAACGCCTTGCTGCCTCCGACGCCTCGCTGTGCGGCGCGGGCACGGGGACAGTCACGCGCGCGCACACGCGCACACGCACGCGCGCCCGGTGTGAGGGTGATGCCGTCTGTGGGCGGCGGGCGTATCAGGTTGGACGGTCCCCGCCGCGCTCACGGGTCGGGGCGCCTCGCCCACGCCCGGCCGGTGGCTCCGAGTCTTGGCGAGGTCCCCTCGGGCACGGGGCGTCCGCAGCTCTGCTAGAGGCAGAAAGAAGCGGGGACACCGGCTCTTTTCTATCCAGAAAAGCCAGGCCGCTCGGAAACCCCTCCCGGCGGCGCGGACACAGCGGGCAGGGCGGGGTCGCGGAGGGCGGGGCGGAGAACGAGCGAGGCCTTTCGGTCCCAGGCGCGCGGGCGCGAGGGCAGGGCCGCCTCTCCCAGAGGAGCCCCCCCCCCCCCGTGCGAACGCGGGCCCCCAGCCGGGTGTCCCCGGGGCGCAGCCGGGCCCCCCGTGTGGCCGAGGCCAGCGGCTTGGCGCCCCGTCTCCCGAGGGGAGGAACGTGACCGTCCAGGCGAACGCAGCAGCTGGTGTCCTTCAGAGAGGAAGCGGGAGCCCAGAGACGGGCCGCGGTCTTCCCAAGGCCACCCAGTAGGACAGGGCACAACCCTCGAGAGTCCCCGAGTCTGGGGGCGCCTGGGGGCTCAGTCGGTTACGTGTCCGACCTCAGCTCGGGTCGTGATGTCACTATGAGTTCGAGCCCCGCGTCGGGCTCTGTGCTGACGGCTCAGAGCCTGGAGCTGCTTCGGTTCTGTGACTCCCTCTCTCTCTGACCCTCCGCGCTCACGCTGTCTCTCTCCCTCAAAATAATAAATAAGCATCAAAAACAAAAAATTTTTAAAGAGTCGCAGAGACAAGGGCGTACGTGCTTCCTCCCCGGGGGGCTGGGAAGAAGCTTCGGTCCCTGTGTCTTTGCGGTCAGATGAGACACGGGCTCCGCCGGCCCCTGCTTCCGGGTCCCAGGCTGTCCGGCTCCAGGCCAGCGGGGTCGCCTGAGGCGCGCAGATGGGTCACAGGCGGACCAGGGCCCCAGGTCAGCGCCAGCCCCACGGACCCAGGGCGCCCGAGGCGCCCCACCTTGTCCACTTTCCTCTGTGTGCTATTTTCTCCGGTGCCTGGACACCTCTTGGGAAGCTCGCACTCAACCTACTGGGCCTCTGTTTCCTCATCTGGAAAATGGGGTTCATTTTAGTGCCTCCATCATGAGGTAGGAATTCCACAGGATATAAGGGCACCTTGAATTGGGCCGCGTGGAGGGCTGGCAGCCCTTGTCGGTCCACAGTTGCAGGAACCGGGCTTCTGCCTGAGCCCGAAGCCAGAGAAGCCCTGGAGCACCGTGGACATCATGTTCTTGGGATGTTCCGATGCAGCGACCTGCGGTATAGACAATCAAGATGCCCTTGTGCAGGGGAAATGGTGAGAAATAAACGGATGCTTTTTCTGAGGGAGCAGAATATCGCTGTTACGCTGGATACTTGTTGCCAATGACTGACTCTAAATTCAGACCGCCTTAAATGTAAGAGTTGCTGGGGCAGGAGGGTGTATTATCTACTGAAAAGCTCAAGAGGATGGCTTCAGGCATGGCTGGATCTAGGAGTACAAATCATGACGTGTGGAGTCCCTCTCTGCCTCCCTCCAGCCGGCTGCACTTTCAGACTTTCTTCCCGCATGGGAGCAGGACGTCCGCCGGCGTCGGCAGGGTGAGCTTCGTCCTGTGAATCACCCCCAACAGACGGAGCTTTTCTTTTCCAGTAGTTCCAGCGACATCCTTAGATTAACTCTGATTATCCGGACATGGTCATACGCCCATCCTTGAACCAATCATTGACAACAGGGACATGGAATGTGCTGATTGGCCCAGGCGCGAGTCATGTGACTACTCTAAACCAATCACTCTGACCAAGTGCATGCTGATTGGCTCAGGTGGGAGTCATGTGACTGCTCTGAACCAATCACTCTGATTGACCAGGTG
>NW_024080946.1:1727405-1740597 GCF_003009895.1 Hyaena hyaena | reverse complement strand
TCATGTGACTGGTCTGAACCAATCACTCTGATTGACCAGGTGCATGCTGATTGGCCCAGGCGGGCGTCATGTGACTGCTCTGAACCAATCACTCTGATTGACCAGGTGCATGCTGATTGGTCCAAGTGGGTGCATGTGACTGCTCTGAACCAACCGCTGTGATTGACCAGGTGCGTGCTGATTGGCCCAGGCGGGCATCATGTGACTGGTCTGAACCAATCACGCTGATTGACCAGGTGCATGCTGATTGGCCCAGGCGGGCGTCATGTGACTGCTCTGAACCAATCACTCTGATTGACCAGGTGCATGCTGATTGGTCCAAGTGGGTGCATGTGACTGCTCTGAACCAACCGCTGTGATTGACCAGGTGCGTGCTGATTGGCCCAGGCGGGCATCATGTGACTGGTCTGAACCAATCACGCTGATTGACCAGGTGCATGCTGATTGGCCCAGGCGGGCGTCATGTGACTGCTCTGAACCAATCACTCTGATTGACCAGGTGCATGCTGATTGGCCCAGGCGGGCGTCATGTGACTGCTCTGAACCAATCGCTGTGAGTGACCAGGCCCAGGTCACGTGGAGGACGTTGAGGCGGGAGCCGCCAGACCCGGAGCTTCTCCGGGGCAGTGACGGCGCCCGGTGCCCCTGTGCCCTGTCCCTGCCGCCGCTGAGCCTAGCAGAGGCCCCAGCCCCGGAAAGACCAGGGTGGCCTCCTGCGTGGCAGGTGCTTCGACTGTGAAAACATCTGAGGATTCCCACCACCTGCTCCGAATCGGGGGCGGCGGGGACGCCTGTCCTGAGAGGACTTCCCCCTGGGGAAGCTCGGGGCCCCCGGAAGGGTGGGGGGCAGGGGTGCTTCGCTCGTCTCCTCGCCGTTTCTGTCAGCCGCAGCCGCAGACGGTTCTTCGTTCCCCCGCGTGTCGCGCGCACGGAGGGTGCCGATGCTGCCCTGGCGGCTGTGACTCAGTCTCTGCCCTCGGGGGACTGACATCCTGGGTGGCGGATGCGGGCAACCAGTGGGTGGCAGTGAATGGGGCGAACGGGGCGTGGGCGAGGGGAGGAGGCTGCTTTACTGCGGCCCTCGGGACGGTGTACCAGTCAGCGCGGCCGCGTGACAAACACGGGCACCGGCCGCCTTAAAGGCAGTGCGGCGTCTCACCGCCCTGGAGGCCGGAGGTCAGGACGGCGGCGTGGGCAGGGCCGGCTCCTCCCGGGGGCGCTGCGGGTCCGCACGTGCCTCTTCCCGCCCTCCCCGTCCTCCGTCTGCACGAGTCTGTCCCAATCAACTCTTCCTATGAAGACGGGGGTCGGACTGGATTCGGGCCACCCCAGGGACCTCGCTCGAACTTGACCGCCGTGTCTCCGCATACAGCCACTGTCCGAGGCGCTGGGGCTGCGTGGAAGTTCGGTCCCGGCAGGTGGCTTCCCTGGGGAGGTGATGTTTAAGTGGGGGTCTCGGGGTCAGCCCGAGTCTCCAAGCCGCCTGCTCCCTCCGGGTGCAGCCGCCCCGCCGGGCACCAGCGTCGGCACAGCTGTGGCTGCTTCCCCAGCCCTCCAGCCCGCTAACCGCATGGGGGCCTTGGGGGCCGGGGCCGGGGGACCCTTCTAAAGCCACATCTAATCTTGTGGCTTCCTGTTGCCCTTAGAAGAAACACCGGTCTCCTTGCATTGACCGTTATGGCCCTGAGTGATCCGGCCACCACCCACGGGTGCGGCCGCCCCGCTGCGCACACCACAGCGGCCCCTCCGCTCCGTGGTCGTTTGGTTCCTGCCCGCTCTCGGCCCTGCCCCGCCTAACTCACATCCAGGACGCGCTACGCTCACTTGCCAGAGAGCCCCCCCCCCCCCCCCCCCCCCCCGGCCCCCCCCCCCCCCCCGTCGTCTCTCACAGCCCCTGGCCGTTTCCATCCTCGGTTGACGCTTGTGACCGCTTCCTTAACGTCCGTGTCCCCCGGGGGAAGGTCAAGTCCACGCGGCTGGCGCTGCTCGGCCGCTAAGCGCAGACCCTCTGGCACTTGGCGCCGTGCCTGGCCCGGCCGTGCGTCTGCGGGGCGAGTCACGGAACAAACCAGCCTCTGGAGACCACTGAGTGGCAGCGTGACCCCTGCCCTGGGACACTGGGACGCGCTCCGTTGCACCCCCCCCCGCCCCCACCCCAGTGAAGGCAAGTAGGAGCCAGAACTGAGGAGCCAGGGAGAACGCTCCCCGACCCGAAGGACCCCGGGGACTGTCCCAGGCTCGCTCTTCAGGGTTTATTTTCAGCTCACCCTCCGCAGCCCCCTCTCAAGCTCTGCTTCCGACTGTTCTCTTGTTTTCACGTGCCGGGCGGGCTCCGATTCCTGCGGGCCTGCGCTCGGGAAACGCCGCCACACAGCAGAGGAAGTGCAGGGTTCGAGCCCCGCGACGCTCCGGGGCGGGCTCCGGACGTCCATCTGCCCTGCAGCTCCGCGGAGCCCCCGGAGGCGCTGGGTGGCTCAGGCCGCCGAAAGCAGAAAGGGAAGCAAAAGCAAGTGACATTTCCCAGCCATTCTAGAAAAAGCTGAGCCGGGGAGTGGTGGCCGTCTTCAGCTGCGCCACTTGGTAACAGCCCCAGGGTGTCCAAACACAAACGCTATTGAAGTCCACAATCAGGTGACTCCGTAAGGGATCATCTGGGTGAGCCCGACTGGATCACTTGAAAGGCCTTGAAAGCGAGGCTGGGACTTCCCCGAAAGAAAGGGGTTCCGCCTGTGACTTGACCTCCCACCTACGCCCAGGGGTCCCAGCCTGCCTGTCAGCTCCCCCTCCTGTGGATTTCAGACCGGCTGAGCCAGACCCCCCATCACAGAAGCCACTTCCTTGGAATAAAGCTCTTGAGACAGTGCTGTGGCCACCGGCATAGACACAGACCAGTGTCCCCGACGGCCACAGTCCTCCAGTTGAACCCTGACTCACCCCAGGGCTAAGGCAGGAGGGGCGCAGCGCTGACTGCAGGCTAAGGTTGCTGAGCGCCTGCTGGCCGTGAGGCGCGCGCTGAGGACTCCCGGACAACCTGACTTAACCCCCAGGCAGCGCCATGAGCCGTTTTCAGGGATAACACATGAGGCTGCAAGAAACAGAAAGCCCGACTCCAAATGGTCTAAATCTTAAGGACGCTGATCATCATCCATAAGAAGTCCAGGGCAAAGCACTTTTCTCGAAACTCAGCCATGTCTACAAGGGTTACAGTTCTCAGTCTTCCCACACTGTCTTCCTCGGCCTGTCATCTTGGCCTGTCGGCAAGGCTCCCTCGTGGTCACAAGGTGGCTGCCATGGTCTCAGGCATCACTGCCACATCCACAGACAGAAAAATAACTTCCTCCTTGGGCTTCCTTTTTCCCAGAGATCAGCCTAGAGCACTTCCCTTCCCCTCTCACTGGGCAGAAGCACATCACCCGCCTATCCCTAAACCAATCCCTGGTAAAGGGGGGGAAGCATCATGATCACTACAGACCAATCAGATCACTCCTCCAGGAGCACATGGCCATTCAGTGCCTGAAAGGGTAATTGAGGTTGTTTGTGCCATCAGCGCAGACAGGGTGCGTCTGTTTGGCCCTTGTGTTTGGTTTCTGTGCAACAAATCACCACAAACTTAGTGGCTTGAAACAGCTCCCATTGACGATCTCACGATCTCACGTTGTGTAGACCAGAAGCCCAGGCAGGCTTGGCCTGGTTCTCCTTAGGCTCCCACAAGGCTGAGATCAAGGTGTCATTCGCCAGGTACAGAGGCTCAGGGGGAGAACACGGTTCCAGACTTGGGCGTCAGCAGAATTACGTTCCTTTCGGTCGTGGGACTGAGATCCCTGTTTCCTTGCCGGCTGTCAGCTCCGGGGTCACTGTCCGCGCTCCAGCTCGCGTGGCCCCCATTCACCGGCCAGCAAGGACCCGAGTCCTTCTCACACTTCAGGTCTCCCTGACGTCCTCTTTGGTCGAGAGAGCTCTCTGTTTTTAAATTTTATTTTTGAGATTCAGAGGCAGAGACAGAGCACGAGTGGGGGAGGGGCAGAGAGAGAGGGAGACACAGACTCTGAAACAGGCTCCAGGCTCCGAGCTGTCAGCACAGAGCCCGACGCCGGGCTCGAACTCATGAACTGTGAGATCATGACCTGAGCTGAAATTGGACGCTCAACCGACTGAGCCCCCCAGGCACCCCTACATTTTCTATTTTAATTCTGCCCTTCGCATTTAGGTCTTTAATCCACCCAGAGTCTTAACCTTCAGGTGGTGTGCACGGGGACTCAGCTTGAGGTTTTCCATGTAGACAGGGGTGCCCTGGATGATGGTAAGAACCTACTTGGGATATATTTTGTTTATACACACAACAGGGTCAATTTCTAGGTTCGGATCATTGCAATTTAAGCAGAAAGATCACTGTACGAACGTAATAGTGAACTGAACAGGTGGCTTATGAATGAGAATTACAGTTCCAGGCAAAATGGCTGCGAAGTATTACATTACCTTTTCACCATAACCTCAGTGCTGTACAATAGAACTTTCTGTGGTGATGTAAATAGCTTATATCTACACTGTCCAGCATGGTAGCCGTAAGCCCCGTGGGATCCTGAACACTTGCCATGTGGCTAACATGACCGAGGAGCCGAACCTTTAGCTTGATTTCACTGTAATTAGCTTAAATTTCAGTAGCCCGGGGTGACGAGTGGCTGCCATATTTGAGGCACAGGTCAGATTAAGAAACTGTGGGACCCCCCCTGTGCTTGAGCGTTTATTTGAGGTTTTTGGAAAACGAAATGAATAGAGAAGGAGGCGGTTGTGAGCCGAACTGCACGCGCGCTGACAGTGTGACAGGCGCACGCGTCCCGCGCTTAGCCCCAGCTCTCATCCATGAGCGGTGGGCGGGGGGGGGGGGGTCTCCATTTAAAAGCTTGGGCGGCTGAGTCTCCGTGAGGGGAAGGGACTTGATGAGGGCACCCGTGATTGAGAGGCTGGCCCAGGAGTGAACAGAAACATCCTGCGCGGCTCTGCTAGCCCAGAGACCACGTGGGGAGGGGCCAGGTTACCCACGGGCCAGCGGGCCCTGGCAGATGGAGACCCTGGGTGCTTCCCCGGGCCATGGGCACGGTCCAGGTGGCTGACCTCGCCGCCTCCAAGTCCAAATCCATCAGGTGGGCCCCGTATAGTCCCCCCGTGAGGCAGCCCAGAGCCAGGCTTGGGGGGAGGCTGCTGTCGCCAGTGGGACCTGAGGTTAGAACAGAGGAACAAGAAGAGAGTGTACAACAGGCCACCTGTCTGGAAGCAGCAGCTCCCGGGGATGTTCTGGAAACTTGTGGGGAGGGAGTGTTTGTCTCAGCGAAGAGGGGGACGGTGTTCCTGGCCCTTGAGGGGGGCCTTCCTAGGGATGCACCTCCGCACAGGTCCCATGCAGGCCAGGGTTGCGCTTGTACCCACACGACTTCCAGTGAACGTCTGGACATTCATGCTGTGAAGAATGTGCTTTCACTACAATGATCTGAGCCTGGAATCTAACTCTGCTTGACACAGAACCACACATTTTTGGCACAGTTCTAATGTACCGTGGATTTTCCAAGAATTCAGTGCCGTGTGAGTAGTGGGAAGGTTATACATTGTTTCGTTTGGAATCTTCCAAGAGTTGCTCATCATTTCAGAACCACATCCTAGACAACACTTGTGCTTAACCAGCTGGTGAGGAATGTCTGTGTCTACTGACGTTCATTATGCTCTGTCCCAGTGAGCATAATGTGTCCACCCATCCACCCACCCACCCATCCGTCTACCCATCTACCTATCTACCCATCCATCCATCCATCCATCCATCCACCCATCCATCTATTCACTCATCTATCCATTCATCCACCCATCTACCCATCCATCCATCCATCCATCTGAATATATTTTCTTAGCCCTTCTATCCATCCATCTGAATATATTTTCTTAGCCGTTATTTCAAAATGCCAAATATAGGGAAGGAATTCAACAACGTGCAACTGAATAATCACTACTCTCAAATTCAAACCGAACCATTATAACAAAACAAACAAAAAGCAGAAACAGACCCATAAATACAGAGAAGAAACTGGTGGTCGCCAGAGGGGAGGGGTGGGGGGACGGGTATGACAGGTGAAGGGGGGGAGATACAAGCTTCCAGTCATGGAATGAGTAGGTCATGGGACGAAGGTACGGCCTAGGGAGTAAGTCCCTAGAACTGGCGCTGTGTGACAGGGCAGCCATGCGCGTGGCGAGCACAGCGGATCGCGCAGTCACTGTCTTACGCCGGCAACGAATGTAATGTTGCGTTAACTGTACTTTCGTCTTAGAATAAGCCGTGATAAGCAGGTTTAACCATCTAAAAATATCGTTGGGTCTGAGCATAATATACATACTGAAATATATATTATAAAATTCCTTCCTCCTTTAAATCACGGTCAGCGCATCACATTAATTTTTTCAAAGTATTTGTGAGGATTGACTGTAGTATTTATCCAGCTCATTTGGGGCCATTCCAAAATAGCCATTATAAAAAGAGGTTGCCCATACTTAGAGTTGGGGTCCTTTCGCGGGAGGGACAGATGGAGTGGCTGAGATGGTAAAGAGCGCTGCTCTCAGCACCGGGCGCTCACTGTGCGCTCATGTCTTCAGCGTTCGCCAAGCTTCACACTCTCTCCTGGGCTCTGCGTCATTTTTTGCCGTATCTGCATAGCACCTGCTTTATTATAATTATTATTTGATTAATATTTTTCCTTAAATCATCTCACTCTTTTTACTTAAATAAACTTATTTAAAAGAAAGGTAGGGGGCGCCTGAGTGGCTCAGTCTGTCAAGCGTTCGACTCTTTAAGATTTTTTTTTTAATGTTTTATTTATTTCTAGGAGAGAGAGAGAGAGACAGCGTGAGCAGGGGAGGGTCAGAGAGAGAGGGAGATACAGACTGAAACAGGCTCCAGGCTCTGAGCTGTCAGTCAGCACAGAGCCCGACGCGGGGCTCGAACCCACGAACCGCGAGATCATGACCTAAGCGAAAGTCGGACGCTTAACCGACTAAGCCACCCAGGCGCCCTGAGCGTTCAACTCTTGATTTCAGCTCAGGTCATGATCCCAGGGGTGTGGGGCTGAGCCCTGCATCAGGCTCCGAGCTGACAGAATGTAGCCCGCTTGAGATCCTCTCTGTCCCTCCCCTGCCCTTGCTTGCCTGCTTGCTCGCTCACTCGGTCTCAAAATAAACACTTTCGGGGTGCCTGGGTGGGTTAGTCAGTTAAGCATCCAACTCTTGACTTCAGCTCAGGTCATGATCTCATGGTTCGTGAGTTCGAGCCGCACGTCAGGCTCTGTGCTGACAGCGTGGAGCCTGCTTGGGAGCCTCTCTCTCCCTCTTTCTCTGCCCCTCCCCTGCCCATGCCCATGCTCTCTCTCTGTCTCAAAATAAATAAACATTTTTTAGAAAGAAAAGAAAGGCATAACACTGTCATACATGTCAAACTAAAATTGTTTGGTGTGCTTGTTAAGTGTGTTTAATACACGGTAACATAAACACTTCGCTGTTTAAAACACACGCACGGGGCGGCTCATCTGAGCGTCACTGCCAATGGCCTCGAGTGGCCGGAGCACCCAAGCTTGGAAGCGCTGTGTCGTTTCACTGTTGTCCCCTCATGGGACCCGGGCCCCTCCGTGTTTGCTGGCGAGTGAGTGGGGGAGGGGAACGGAGACCAGGGCGGTGACGCTGCAGAGCCACCATCCTGCGGGGTGCGGCCCCGATGCGGCAGGCCCCAGGCCCCTCTTGGCATCACAGAGCCCGAGGAGGGGACCGTCTGTCGGGGACCTTGAGCCGAGAGCCCGGCGCCGCAGGACTGGAGGAAGGGAGGAGGAGCCACATCTGGCCTTCGTCAGGCTGCGTAAGCCGCCAGGTTGGTGGCCACATGTGGCCGTCGGCTTCCCACACGAGGGGGACATCAGAGGTTCACCCAGGCTCCGGGAAGTGCACAGGTGTGGCCAGCTGGAGGGAACGCCCGCCGCACACAGGACCCGTGTGTCGTGAGAGGTCAGGGGACAGCGACAGCCTCCGGGGCCCCCCTGCCCCGAGCCGCCTGGAGCCGGGAGGGAGGTCCGTCCCCAGTGCAGCACCTCTGCGGTCACAGGAGTCCCCCGGCCCGGCCCCACAGCCTCCAAAGGAAAGTGGCACAGAGGCTCAGAAGGGGTCAGAGGCCAGGGAGGCCCGGAGCAAGGAGGCTGGGCCTTCTCGGTCCTGCTCTGGAACCTGCGAATCTCTAGCGCCTCGGTGCTGACCCGCCTTTTTTTTTTTTTTTTTTTTAAATATTTTTATTTATTTCTAGGAGAGAGAGAGAGAGAGAGACAGCGTGAGCAGGGGAGGGTCAGAGAGAGAGGGTGTCACAGACTGAAACAGGCTCCAGGTTCTGAGCTGGCAGTCAGCACAGAGCCCGACGCGGGGCTCGAACCCACAAACCGCGAGATCATGACCTAAGCGAAAGTCGGACGCTTAACCGACTAAGCCACCCAGGCGCCCCTGACCCGCCTTTTAAGGGACACAGAGCAGCGTCGGGTTTGGAGGCGGACAGAGCAGGGCTGGCGAGAATCGACCCGCTTGCTTTTGTTGTTGTTTTATGTATTTTGTTGTTGCTTTCTAGCAGGACAAGATAGCGGCTTGTGGCGGCTGGTAATGACGGTTCCTCGCAGAGGAAACCTTTATGAGTAAGCAATCGGGTCGGTGAGGGAAAAGGTCTGGAGTTGAAGGCGCCCCATCCCCCCACTCTGAGGGACACCACCCCCCCCCCCGCAGCGAGGCGGGCTGGGAGATGAGCCCTCGGTCACAGGAAAAGCTGATCGGAGCCGGGGCGCCGCCCCGGTCTTGTGGCTTCAAATGGAGTGCTCTCCTCTCTGTCCTTTCTGGATCAATCCAAGTGCGAAGGCGAGAGGGGAGCCTGGGATCCTCACCCAGGCTCGGGACTTGACCTGCCCTTTCTCTTCCTCACCCCAGCTACTGCCAACGGCTTCACTCATCCACGCCCTCCTTCGCTAATTCGTTCAACCAACTTTTATCGGGCTGCTCTGTGCCTGTGCGGCGCCCGGAGGAACACGTGTCATAGCAGGGCACCTGGGGCGTGTGGGTCTGGGAGGCCCGGTGAGAGGCGGGGGCTCTGAGGGGAAGCGCCGCGCCCCAGAGCCAGCCCTGAGGGGCCAGGCCTAGGGCTGATGGCCGTCGGATTTCGAGGCCCAGAAAACCTTTCTCTTTTTCTTTTCTTTTCTTTTCTTTTAAGCTTTTTATTCTCCGTAATCTCTACATCCATCACGGGGCTTGAACTCACAGCCCCAAGATCAAGAGTCACGTGCTCCACCGACCGAACCAGCCAGGAGGCCCTGTAGGCCCAGAAAATTCTAACAAAGCCTCTCACAAACCAGGACACTCACTCAAGTGACAGATTTGCAGCCGATCAACTGAAAAGTCTGATACAGACATGTCTTATCAGATCGGACCACTTTTTTACTTTTTTTTTTATTTTTGAAAGAAGGAGATGCAGAATCTGAAACAGGCTCCAGGCTCTGAGCTGTCAGCACAGAGCCCGGCACGGGGCTCGAGCCCACAAATTGTGAGTTCATGACCTGAGCCGAAGTCGGATGCTTAACCGACTTAGCCACCCAGGCGCCCCCAGATTGAACCACTTTAAATTGCCCTTTTGCAGGCCAAAATCAGCAAAACCAGAAGCCTGGGTGGCTCAGTCGGTTAAGCATCCAGTTTTGGCTCAGGTCATGATCTCGTGGTTTGTGGGTTCAGGCCCCACATCGGGCTCTGAGCTGACAGCACAGAGCCTGCCTCGCATCCTCTGACTCACTCTCTCTCTGCCACTACCCCCTTCTAGCTCTCTCTCACTCACTCACTCTCTCTCTCTTTCACAAAAAAAAAAAAAAAAAAAACACATCAAACTCCAGCAATTCCATATGGTTCAGCCTGATACCTGCAAAGCTCCACTGGCCTCCCTCATCTGGAAGACGTGGGGCTTTCCAAGGCCTGGTGACCCAGGGGTTGGGGCAACAGAACAAGGCAAGGCCAGGCTCCGGAGAGGGCGCGACCCCGGGTCCAGGTCTCTGCTGGCCCTCGGCCACCTCCGTGACTTACCCTTTTCCTCCCCAGAGAGATCAACCTCGTAAGTCCACGAGCGGTACTCAAAGCAGCACACGTACGGCCCAGCCTGGAGTTGGGGTGGCGCCTCAGGGCCTGCTCAGCCCTGTCCTGTCTGCTGGGGGTCCTCTCCTCGGGCCCCGCTGCCCCCATCTGTCCCCAAACACACCTGCTACCTTCCCTCCTCCACCCAAGCCTCTCTCATTGCGTTCAACCCAAGTCCCGCCTCCTCCACGACCCCCCCCCCCCCGCCGGCTCTGCCAACCCAGTGCCCTCGTTGTCTACCTGACTGTGTGGCCTTGCGTCCAGGGGGCACTGCCCTGAGGAGTGAAGGCTCTGGACTCCCTGCCGCCCAGAAATCCACTGAGGGCAGGGGCTGCTCCCCACCCCCACCCCACTCCTCCTCCTTCCCCCTTCTGTCCCCGCCTGCACAAACCCAGCATGGGCTTGGCCACAAAATAGCATCACACATGGCCCTTCGCCTCCCTGCGGCACCCCTGGGCTCTGAGTGATGGGCCGGACTAACCCTCACGTGACCTCCACTTTCGGGGGCCAAGGGGGTGATGGCGCTTCTCACTGCGGGGAAGCAGGGGGAGCAGACAGAGAAAGACGGGGATATGGGAGGCGTGTGCAATCCTGTGGGACATCCAGGTGGAGATGCCAGGGCAGCCGTTAAGCTGTAAGGTTGTCGTGAAACTGGGTCCCAGAGGCCAAAGCTGGAGACACGTTTGGAAGTCATCCGCTCTTAAAGGCACAGCACTGGCTGAGGCCCCTTACAGAGTAAATGGACATAAAGACGCTCTCAGGTGGGGTCTGAGGCCACGGCAGCCAGCGTGGGGGGGGGGGAGGGAGGTGAGGAGGAGCATCAGGGAGGGATGAGCTGTGTCCCGGGAGCCACCTGAAGAGAGTGACCAGGCGCAGGAGTGATGTCATCGCTTTCCATACAGTGGTGTTCATGAGACGTGCCCTGTGAGATGTGCACTTTGGGGGGCACCTGGGTGGCTCCGCAGGTTGAGCGTTGAGGATCTGACTCGATTTTGGTTCAGGTCCTGATCCCAGGGCTGATTAATTAGGGGCGCCTGGGGGGCTCAGGCGGTGAAGCGTCCGACTTCGGCCCAGGTCATGATGTCACGGTTCGTGGGTTCGAGCCCCGCGTCGGGCTCTGTGCTGACAGCTCGGAGCCTGGAGCCTGTTTCGGATTCTGTGTCTCCCCCTCTCTGCGTCCCTCCCCTGCTCGTTCTCTGTCGCCCTCTGTCTCTCAGAAATAGATAAACGTTTAAAAAATTTAAATAAAAAATAAAATTACTTAAATAAAAATAAACAAATGAAAAAAATGAAACGTGCAGCCTGAAGTGCTCGTTTCACCGGCCAGATGAGACGCGCGCCGAGAAGCGCCCTCGGGCCCAGCAGGGCAGCAGCGACGGGCAGCAGGGCGAGGTGGGACGGGCGCGTGTGGCAGAGGCAGCTCTTTCAAGACGTTCTGCTGTAAACGGGACAGAGAGAGGGGTGCTAGGTGGCGGAGCCGTATGCCCAGGGGGGTTGTTTTGTCTGTTCCGATCGATCGCTGGCCTTTGCTTTTGGCATCAAGGCAGAGATACTACAGCACATTTACGTGACTACGCGAATCAAGGAAAGGGGCTAATGAGAGACTCAGTCAAATGCCAGTTACTAGACGGATACCAGTTCCAAGCACACGCTCGGTCTCCCTGGGGAAACGGGCCCAGCCTTCCATCGCGTTTTGCTTGCTGAGGCCCTGAGTAGTTTGGCGGGGGAGGGAGAGCGGCACGTCAGAGTGGGAAGAAGCAGGTATTGTCCAGTTCAGCCTCCAACTCTATTCAAAACTCCAGCCACTGAAGTGCCTTCCCTCCTTACATGCCTCCTCAGCCCAGAAGCTCATGATCTCACAAGACGGCCCATTCCGTTCTTGGTCAGCCATCCCTGTGACAAAGCTGTTCCTCACGATGAGCTAAAACTGCCTCCTTACGGTTCTCCAAATCCCGGCTTTGCTTCCCGCTCATGCTGGTCAGGCCCCGCCCTCTGGGGCCGTAAAAAGGCTCTTGGAAACAGTGCCCCGCACCCCGTGTCTCCTCTCCAGGCTGTGGGTCCGTGGACACCTCCCGGGGCGTCGTGCTGAGACAGCAGCACCCACGCATGGCGCTTTCACACGGACTCCCAGGCCACATCCCTGTTCAGCGCTGCGTCACAGAGGCTCGAATACGGGACTTCATCAGCCTGAGTTTTGGGCCCGTAAAACACAGCGGTTTAGGGGCGCCCGGGTGGCTCAGTCGGCTGAGCCGCCACCTCCTGATTTCTGCTCCGGGCATGATCCGCATCGGGTTCTGCACCGAGTGTGGAGCCTTCTGGGGATTCTCTCCGTCTCCCCCTCGCCCTCTGCGCCCCTCTTCCGCGCACGTGCTCGCTCTGCAAAATAAAAAAAAAACTGTTACTTAAAACACACTTACTTAAAACACACACACACACACACACACACACACACACACGTTTAGGGTCAGCCCTGCAGAGCCCGATCCGGCAGCCGAAATGATGACATTAGGATGTCGTTCCTGTTCTCGCCCCCAGGCGGCCTCCTGGGCTGTCGCACGGGGGGGGGGGGGACCCCGGGGGGGGGACCCCCATCCCCACACCAGGCGGGGGGTCCTGACCCGGAACCCGCAGATGGCTCCTTTCATCTCATTGGCTACGTCTGCAGGCCTGGGCCAGTCACAGTGGCCAGGGACAGGCTCAAGCTAATTAGCACGGGGAGGAGCCACAAGCCCCGCCCTCCCCCGAGCACCCCGCCGGGGCAGGCGAGCAGGTGAGACACGGGGGGGGGGGGGGGGCCACCAGTGGGGGAGGTGCTGGGTGGCCCCAGGCGGCCGACGCCCTGCTCTGGGTCCCGAGGGCGGCCCCGCACGTCTGTCCCCTTTTCTTTGGCTCAGTCCTCAGGATGCTGGATCCACCCACCGACCCCGGGCCGCACACCTGCTGGGTCTCTGCGGTGCCCCGTCCCGTGTCCCCGTGTCCCCGTCCCCGTGTCCTCGTGTCCCCGTCCCCGTCCCCCGTGTCCCCG
>NW_024080946.1:1686877-1726644 GCF_003009895.1 Hyaena hyaena | reverse complement strand
CCCCGTGTCCCCATGCCCCGTGTCCCCATGTCCCATGTCCCGTGTCCCGTGTCCCCATCCCCCGTGTCCCGTGTCCCCGTCCCCCCGTGTCCCCATGTCCCGTGTCCCCATGTCCCATGTCCCGTGTCCCCGTGTCCCCGTCCCTCTGCAGCAGCTGCTGGCGTCTCCCTGACACGCGTGCAGCCAGGCCGGCTCCTCTGACTCCTCACAGACCCGACGGCGAGAACACAGGCGAGAAGGGAGGACCTCAGAGGTCATGGGCTCCAGGGGCCCATCTGGAAAATGGGGACCAAGTCCCACTGCCAGTTCCTCGTCGGCAAGGCCAGGGCCCCCCGCTCCGTCCGCGGTGTCGTATGGCTTCCACCTTTACTGTGGTCTGTGTGGGCAAGGTCGGGCCGGCCACTCCAGACAGCGGCCCCTGAATTGAGAAGGGCGCGTGGTGTCCCCACAATATTTGGTCCCGGGGAATCCACTGAAGTGAGTCTGCACAAAATGGGACCAAAGGGAGTGGCCTGTGTCTGATGTGACTGAGGCTTTAACTTGAAAAATAAACCCAAAATGGATTCAAGAGAGTTTGTTGGAGTGCTTAGTTAATTCTTTTTTTTCCCCGTTGTAAAATGTATACAAAACATACAATTAACTATTGTAGCCATTTTTTAGTGTCCAGTTCAATGGCGTGAAGTCCATTCACACTGTGGTGCAACCATCCCCCCCCATCCACAGAACCTTTTCATCTTCCCCAAATGGAACTTTGTCCCCATTAAGCACGAACTCCCCATTCTCCTGCCCGCCCCCCGCACCCACCCGCTATGATCCGTCTGCAGGAATCTGGCTGCTCTAGGGGCCCCGTAGACGTGGGATCATACGGCATCTGTCCTTTGGCGACTGGCTTCTTGCGCCGAGCACCGTGTCCTCGAGTTTTGTGCTTGTGGTAGCGCATGTCAGTATCTCCTCCCTCCTGAAGGCTGGATAATATTGCATCGTAAGAGGGGCGCCTGGGTGGCTTAGTCGGTTGAGCGTCCGACTTTCACTTAGGTCATGATCTCACGGTTCGTGGGTTCGAGCCCCGCGTCGGGCTCTGTGCCGACTGCCAGCTCGGAGCCTGGAGCCTGTTTCAGTCTGTGACTCCCTCTCTCTCTGACCCTCTCTTGCTCACGCTGTCTCTCTCTCCTAGAAATAAAAAATAAATAAATAAATAAATAAAAATAAAAAATATTGCATCGTAGGGACTGACCACACTTCACCCACTCATGCACCAGTGACACTTGGGTCACTTCTACCTTGGCTACTGTGAATCGTGCTACTGTGGACAAGAGTGTGGCAACATCTGCTTCAGATCTTTGGGGTTTTTGCCCGGAAGTGGCCTCCTGGGTCACGGCAAGTCTACTGTTCATTTTTCGTCCATTTTTAAAAGCAGTCTTCACGACCGCAGGTCAGTGCACTGATTCTCAGACGTAGACCGTTTCTGGGTTGATTAGATTCCTCCTGCAATACTTTCTCCAACAACCACATGAAAACACGATGGGCATCCTTAACCTCACGTTTTCTTGTTTTTGCAGCTTGATCGGGAGGAGGGTCTTCTGCAAAAATATTTGAGAGTTTTCTAAGGTTTTCTAAGGGCTTTTTGCAGTCCTCCGGGTCTCTGTTGGTGCTGCCGGCCCCTCCCAATCCTGTTGATTTTTCTCTATTCGGTTGTAAACTGGTCCCGCTCTGCCCCGTTCCCGCCACTCATGGTTTTGCCCGGGAGGCCCGTGGGTCCCCGGTACCGCCTTCAGCGACGTCCCACAGCCGCTCCTTTTTCACGATGCGCAATTTCACTTCACAGACCTTTTCTACTGGGCTGTTCCATCCGACAGGGAGAAACTGAGTAACGACAGATTCTGAAGAGATGAGAGACAGATGCGGGTGTAAAATGAAGGAGGAGGGAAGGACTGGTAACCAGCCAGGTCGTTAGTGAATACTTTCACGTTAGGATAGATTTGTTTTCCTTTTTTTCCCCTTGATTTTATAAGGGCGGTGACATGGACCATGGATATTCAAGTGGGGACCTTAGGATATCAAGAACATTGATTGATGAGGGTGAAATCGGTTCTCCAAAGCCCAATTAAAAGTAATGGAAACAAGACTTTTTAAAAAATCTCACCCATAATAAGAAGTCCGGTGGTGGGAGGTCCAGGACTCGTTAACTCAGCAGCTAAAACATATCAGGGCTCTTGTTCAACTACTCACAATTCTCTCAGCCATTTCCTCTTGGTCGCAAGATGGCTGCCACCACTTCAAACATATCCACGTGACGCTGTCCAAAGGCAAGAAGGAAGGGCATTTTCTCTCCTGATTTACCTTTACTACGGGATAAAAATCCATTCCGGAGGCTCCTCAGAAGTCTCCTTGGCTAGAATTAAACCGCAGCCTGTGCCTTAGATGCGAGGGACGCTGGGACAGCGAGCATCTGGGCTGGCTCTCACATGCTGGCCGTTGGGTAGGGAGCCCCCAGGGCCAGCCACAGGGTCTTCCTCAGGCACGTGGTAGACAGCTCCGTGCAGAGGAAGCAGGGGAAGAGGGTGGGTCCACACCCCACACGCCCTGCAGGAAGCTGGCCCACCCCCTCCTGCCTCTCAGCACCTGCATCTTCTCCCCTGCCCACAGGTCAGAGGGCACCCAGCTCCCAGCATCCTCAGGAGCCAGCCCAGAGCCAGAAGCCAAGAGTGGCAAGCCTGAGGACGGTGGCACCAGAAGCCCGGACGCCCCTCTGGAGCGAGCCTGGCAGTCGGACGGCAGCTCCGGGAACAGAGCCCTGGACAAAGGTTTGTCCCTGCACACTCAGGGCTTGCAGCCAGGCTCACGATCGGTCGGCTGTGCCCAGGGCCCTGTGTGCACTGATGCCGCCATCCGGCCTCCAAACAGAATCCCCCTCCCCCTACGGGCTGGGGCTGGGCTTCCCGAGTCCCCAAGGACCCCTTCCCCAGACCCGAGAGCACAGACACCTGGTGTGGGGGAGCGTGGGCTCCAGGGACACATTCCAGCTCAGTGAGGGAAAGACGTGTCTCCTTTCAGTCCCACGGAGGGATGGGTTGGGTGCCCAGGGAGCTGAGGTGGAGTGAGCTCCCCATCATCAGAGGTGTGTAAGCAGGAGCTGGAGAAGACCCGTCATCTTAAGAACCTGGGCCTGGTGGGCGTGGAGCGGCAGGTGGAAAGAGAGAAACGGTGCCTGGGATGGTGCCCGGTGCCCGCGGGCCCGGCTGTGGGCGAGTGCAGGGGCTGCTGGGCGCCTTCCTCCCCCTTCCCCTTCCGAGTCCCTTGCCTACCCCTGCCTGGGGCTCCCGGACATGTTAATGACCATGAGGCACACGCACATATATACATGCACACACACAACACACATGCACACACAGCACCAGGAAGTCCCCAGGGCGAGAAGCAAGTCGTCAACACTGGGAACGCGATTCACGCAACTGAAATGTCACGGACCGCCGGTCACCTCAGCCCTGGGCCCACCCCGCCGGGAGTCAGGCTGGAGACGGGTGTCCTGGGTCAGGCCACCCGAGTCCGTGGTTCCCAAGCCTGTCGCGCGGCCGGGATCACCTGGTCTCCTCTCCCTCTGCGGGGGGCGGGGTTCGCAGCTCTGCGGCTCGGACTCGGTCTGCGCATGCGCGTCAGGCCATTGTCAAGGTCAGACTGGCTCGAGGCAGGTGGGAGGTACCGTGCGGGAACGAGCTGCAAAGTCCACGTAGGCTTCGAGCGCGGACAGGATGTCATAGACCCGCATCCCTGGCCGCCCCGCCTTCGTGGGCCCCCGAGCGGAAGGCGCTCCGCCCAGACGGGCCACTCGGCCCCCCGCCCCTGGCCGGCCTCGCCCAGGCTCCCCTCTTCCCTGGGAGTTTGAATCCGATTTTGGCCCCACCCCCGGGGCCGCCCTGGCTGCGGGCGTCGCCCTCCCGGTGCCGGTGCCGGGCCAGGCTGGGGTGGAGAGGGGAGAGCCCCTCTCCCTGGGGAGAGATTCGGGGGGCTGCCCCCTCCCCGGAGTCGGAGCCGGACGCTGGGCGGCCCGACCCCCGGCGGCTGCCACAGGCCCGGGGTTTCCGTCGCGCGGCCACACTGGACGCAGCACGTCGGGGACCCCGCAGGGTCACGTGTAGGACGCTCCTCCTCTGCACCCCCCCCGCACCCCCCCCGTGTTAGGGGCTGCAGCTCCCGGGGGCTGAAACCCGGTTCCACACGGTGGGGCCCCGGCCACGCCCGCGGGGATCCGCGCGTCCCGACGCACATGTAACGTCTTGTCCCCGAGGACGCACGCGGGTGGCTGTGTCCGTCCTTGTCCCCACGTCCGTGTCTCCCCAGCAGTGGGCGGGCAGCTGTTCCGCCGGGTGGAGGGCCAGGCCGCCTCCGACGAGGAAGAGGAGGGCGACAAGCGGCAGGGAGAGCGGGCGTCCCCGGCCAAGGTCAAGGCGCTGCTGGCCGGCCTCTCCGGCTGCAGGAGTGGGTATGTGTGGCGGGGGGCGGCGAGGCCCGCATGGGCGCTGGAGGCCCAGGGCCCCTTCACACAGGACAGAGCTTGAACTTGGGGGGCTGACGGGCCTGATTCTGTCCCCAGTCGTAGGAGGGAGGTGACAAGATGCCCCCGCCCCCGCCCCCGCGCAGGGATGAAATGGGTGACAGGCAGAGGCACACTTTGTGGGAAGCCCCAGTGACCACGGCTGCTTCTCCCTCCCCGGCCGCCGGCCCGAGGCATGGCCCAGAGCTCAGCCTGAGTCCAGGACGTACCAGACCCTTCCTCACCCCGCGGCTCCTGCGGGCGACAGCGTTTACAGTGCCCCCTCCGGCCTGGCCCGGGCCTGGGGCCTCTGACGCCCTGGCTTATTTAGTCCTCACGACCAGGCTGGACAGGGGGGAAGGCCCAGCCGCCTGGGGCACCTCAGACGGGGCTCCTGACTCCTCCGAGCCTCAGCTCTCGTCTCCTAGACGGGGCAGGAACGCTCGTCTGGCAGAGGTTTTGTGGGGACTCGCCGTCGGGCTATAAAATGGCGAACAGGTGGCTGGTCCAGCGGGTACGCCACCAAGGGGCAGCACTGAGTTTTATTAATATACCGTACAGTGCTGTCAACTTCCAAGGTCATCACCAGCCCGTAAGCCAGCAACAGGCATTTATGAAGCACCTGCTGTGTGCCAGCCGGATCTGGGGGCCCTGGGAGAAGAGCAGCAGACAGACAGCAGCCCTCCTCTCCTGGAGCCCCATCCTAGTGAGCGGTGACAGCAGGCGGGAGCCCCATCCTAGTGAGCGGTGACAGCAGGCGGGAGCCCCATCCTAGTGAGCGGTGACAAGCAGGCGGGAGCCCCATCCTAGTGAGCGGTGACAGCAGGCGGGAGCCCCGTCCTAGTGAGCGGTGACAGCAGGCGGGAGCCCCCATCCTAGTGAGCGGTGACAAGCAGGCGGGAAAAAAGGCGAAGCAGCACAAGAGACAGAGGTGCGAGGAGAGGCTAGAAGGCTACGCGAAGAAGGTGCTGTTTGAGCAAAGACCCGAAGGCAATGAGGGAAGAGCATTCCAGCAAGTGGGAACAGCAAGTGCAAAGGCCCTGAGGCTTGTTGGAGGGGCAGCGAGGAGGTTGCTGTGTCTGGAGGGCAGTGAGTGAAGAGGGATGAGAGGGAGGCCAGAGAGGTCACGGGGGCACGTTGGGTGAGGCCTCTGGCTTTCCCTCTGAGTGAGATGGGGAGCCATGGGAGGGTACCGAGCCATGGCCTGGCTTAGCTTTCGGACTCGGTGGCAACACGCTCTGTCTGAGGCTCGAGCAGGCTCTGGAAAGCGGCCCCACGGTGCCAGCCTCTGCTCTGCTGCAGGTGTGACGACCAGACGGTGAAGAAGCTCGCAACTTACTTCAGCCACTTGGGCAGCGTCGACCATGCTTGTGCCCCGGGGGAGCTGGAGGCTGGCGTCGCCCTGCTGGCGGAGCATCTGGGGACCCAGGGCTGCAGCGGGAAGACCCTGGGGACGCCTGGGGACGAGGTCAGCGGAGCCCCAGAGGCCGAGGCTAAGGTCTCGTAGCTGGGAGAGCCCTGAGGGATGTCAGCCAGGAACCGTGCCCTGTTCACAGATGGGTAAACCAAGACTCCGAGAGATGTGCCTTCCTTTGATTTAGATTCAGTGAAGAATATTTTGGTCGCAGGTTAAAGGAACCATCATCTCCGAACAGCTTGAGGGCAAACTAGGTGTTTCTTAGAATGTGGAGCGGGCACAAACAGCTTCAGAAACAGCTGGCTCCAGCAACTCGGACTAGATCGTCTCTGCCCCGTCCGCTCTGTTTCCCCGGTGCTGGCCTCGTTCCCCTTCCTCCAAATGGTGGGGAAGGGACCAGAGACAGCTCCAGGCCCCCACTGGCCCAGCTAAGAAACCCCAAGGGGAGAAGAGCCCAATATATTCAGTCTCAGGGAAAAACACCAACGGGAGCAGCCTCGGTCGTGTGAGTGCCCCTGGGCCAGTCCCTGTCGTAGGCAGGAAGCTCCGTCAAGGTCAGAGGCGGGTAAAGAGGGACCCTTCCCCCAAGGAAAGTTATTGAGGGGGAGGCAGGGAGGGGGCCGGCCTCCATTTGCATTTTTCCGCACCTCTCTACTCCGTAGCAGCTTCTCCACTGCACAGTAACCAAGCGTGGAGTGCTGTTGGGCGTCACCATTTGGTCAGGCCCTGGCACACGGCACTTTTCCAATCGGTTTATATTTGTGCACCTGGAATCTCAACCCGGGCTGGTTTTGACGCATCTGTGGTCCGATGCAGTCCCGCAAGGCATAGGCGCCACCCCTTTTCTAGGTGAACGTCAAGGAAGTGGGGGTAGGAGAGTTACTGAGGCACACGAGCTGTGTCCCCAAGCCCACCTTCCCGTCCCAGCTGCAGGAGGCGTGGGCACCCGCCTTCTCCGTCCTGCCCAAAGCGCAAAGTGGACCCAGCGGTGCCCTTGGGTACCTCGACTTCAGCTCCTTCTCTTTCCCCCGATCAGTGCTGATAACAGGGACCCCCCCTACTCCGGGCATCCCGGCTTTAGAAGGCGGGTAGCCACGTGACACTGTGTGACTGACTACCATCTGCCCCCTAGTGGGTATCCAGTGGATACCCGTGCTCGGTGCTCCCCTGGCCAAGGGCCGGCCAGTGACTCACACTGGCCCAACGGAGCTGCTCTCCTGAGGTTTTCCATTTGAGGAAGATGAGAAAGTTGCTGGAAAGCGTCCTTCTCAGCTCTGGGCCCTGGACAAGAGGCCGGAGACTTCCCCACGGTCTCCCCCCGATTGCTGCCCCGTCCCTGAGTTTCTCCAACCGCCGGCCTGTCCTGGGAATGACCCACAGCCCATTAGTGAATTCTTGTTCTGTTTAAACCAGCCTCAAAGGTTCCTGTTGCTTGCAACCAAATATATATACATGTATATGGATAAAAAATATATATGGATAGAGAAGAGAAGGGAAGATGAAGTCCTCACCTAGAAAACAAAATATGCATATTCTTACATTAACCCAACCCACTGCGTGACCTCAGGCCAGACATGCAGCCTCTCTGGGCCTTGGTGCCATCACTGGGAAGATGGGGGGGAGGGTTTCCCAACCTTGACAGGCTGGTTGGGGGGGAGCAGATGAGATGATCTCTGAGAAAGGGTCAAAGCAAGCTGCGGGTCCCGCCTGCAGACGGCCCAGTGAGCCTGGGGCAGAGGGTAGCAGGGTGGGTGCTCAGTCCCCGTGGGTCCCCGCAGGCAGAGCTGCAGCAGAAGGTGGAAGAGAATGAGCAGCTGAGGCTGGAGCTGCAGATGGTCGAGACGGAGAGGGTGCGGCTGTCCCTGCTGGAGGAGAAGCTGGTGGACGTGCTGCAGCTACTGCAAAGGCTCCGGGACCTGGTAGGCTCACGGGAGGCGCCCCCCCAGGGCAAGGGGAGGGGCTCTCGGGAGAGGGCACCGGCCTGTGTCGGGCTTTCCTCACGTTAGGCAGGTGTTACCTCCACTTTCTAGATGCAGAAAAGGAGGCTCTGGGGAGGTAATTAAAAACAAGGGGAAGATCTCTAATTTGTTTTATAAAACTAACATAACTTTGATCCCAAAACCACAGAAGGATGAATATAAGAAGGGAAAGTTATGGAGCGACTGGGTGGCTCAGTTGGTTCAGCATCCGACTTCGGCTCAGGTCACGATCTCTGGCTCCACATCAGGCTCTGTGCTGACAGCTCAGAGCCTGGAGCTGCTTCAGGTTCTGTGTCTCCCTCTCTCTCTGCCCCTCCCCCCCACATAATCTGTGCCTCTCTGTCTCTCAAAAATAAATATTAAAAAAACTTTTTTAAAGGAAATTATGAGCTAACATTTGCACTGAAACATGGATACAAAAATATTAAATAAGACACCAGCAAACCAAATCGGCAGTTTTAAAGGAAACCCAACATGGCCAAATTGGATGTATTGCAGTAATTCAAAGATAACATCTATGGCCATCCTATACCCCTCTGCCTCCTATAGGAAAAAACCCACATCTTCATCTCAACAGATATAGAACAGTCAGTAACAGTCTCCTTTTATTATAAACCCCTCCGCAAATTAAGAACAGTAAGGTCCCTCCTTTACCAGATAAGGAATGTCACTCGGCCAACTGCCTCTCACGAACCTCACACGTCCTGGTGAAATGTTAGAAGGAATCCTTCTAAAGTCAGAATCGAGACACGCATCACCGTATGGACGCCAGCTAGAAGTGCTAGCCAAAGGACTAAGACAAGAAAAAGAAGGGAAAGGCGTAAGGGTTAGACGAGAAGACATAAAGCTGTCAGTCCGTCTATATCATATTCATCTACACAGAAATACCCAAGAGAATCCAGAGGCAAATTATTGTAAGTTCCTGGCAAGATGAATGATAAAATATCAGAGCACAGAAATAAATCATGTGCCTAAATAGCATCAGTGAAGTATTTAAGAAAAAAATTTTTGAGGGGCACCTGGGAGGTTCTGTCGGTTAAGCATCCGACTTTGGCTCAGGTCAAGATCTCACGGTTTATGGGTTCAAGCCCTGCATCAGGCTCTGTGCTGTCAGCTCAGAGCCTGCTTCGGAGTCTCTGTACCCCCTTCTCTCTGCCCCTCCCCCACTCATTCTCTCTCTCTCTCAAAAATAAATAAACAATAAAATATTTTTTTTCTTGGGAGACAATGTACTGAGGATGACAGCCACTGTAAGGTGAAAGTGGGATCTGAATCCAGATGGCCTGAGTTTTAGGTAGGCTCTTAGCTGTGCACCAGACTGCTGAAGACCAGAACCAGCAAGCCCCAGACCAGATTAGCCCAGCCTGAGAGATGGGGTGGGGAGCGAGAGGGGAGGGGTGGCCAGCACCAGCGGACAGCGAGACAGTGAAGACAGTGGTCACCATGGGGGCCACCAAGCCCCACCTGCTGAATGAGGACTGGCAGCCACGGCGCAGTCCAGTCCTGTCTCCATTTCTTCTTCAGAATATATCGAAAAGAGCCCTGGGGAAGATTCTGCTGAACACGCTGGAGGCTTGCAAGGAGCCCACGCACGGTAGGAGACTCTGCCATCTTTCGGAGCCCGGACGGCATCTGGGGTGGCCCTGACCCAGCACGGTCTGTCCGGAGCATCTTGTCTGCGAAACGCCACTGTCATCACCGCCCTGAATGTGCATAGTCGGGAACAGGCTTCAGGAAACTGTAAATGCTATTGGACGAGAGCAGGGAAAAGAAGTCCCGGAGGCGAAGAGCCAAGCAGAAGCCAGCGGGGTCAAAACCCCCGAGGGCTGACTACGCGCCAGGCTCTGGGGAGGCGCCGCACGTGGTTTGAACCCACTGCATCATCACAACAGCCCCCTGAAGAGCTGCCGTTGTTGTATCCATTCCACAGATGGACAGACTGACGCACAAGAGGCCAGGCAGCGGCTGCGCCCAGAGCCTCAGCTCTCTCCCTTAAGCACTGGGGCCCATTGTTCCGGCCAAGTTCAGGGCAGTAGGACTGCATCGGCGCCAGACGGCGTCTTGTGAATTCAAGACGGGCCAGGCCAAGCCCTCCCCTCAGGGGGCCTCACACGCTAATGGGCTGGGCAGCGGGCAGAGGCCCTTGCTCGCTCGCCGGCACAGGGCACGGCCGGCCGAGGCTCGGGGACGCCTAGCGCCCTGAATGGTCCCTGGAATCGAGGGGGAGGTCAGAAATTGGGTGCGAGGAACCTGCTTCTCTGGGGTCCTTGGTGGGGGTGAGGTGAGAGAGGGAAGAAGGGGAAGGGAGCGGAGGGAGGGCCCCAGAAGGAAGAGGGGCCCGGGGGCCACGCAGAGCAAGCTGACCTGCCCTCCCTGTCTACGCTTTCCTTCCAGAAGGGAGACGTGGACCCGCGGCCACCCTGGACGCCCTGCACCAGGCTCTGGCTGGCTGTGAGCTCTTGCGGAGAGAGCCCGCGGCACCCGCCGCCACAGCTCCCGGGCTCGCCAGCCCCCCGCTCGGCCCCTGCTGACGTCACCGGCCTCCAGACCAGCCTGCCCGGCAGCACGTTCCGACCCTGGAGGTCTGGACTCCCCTCTGAGACCCCAGAGCCTCCGGACATCCTTTCCCCTTGTTCCTTCCTGTGCCGGAGTTCACGTTCGAACCCAGGCGGCTGCTGGATCAGCCCGTGCCTGCGGCTGCTTCCCCGTCCCTCGGACCCGAGGCGCCTCCGTGCCTGCACAGCCCGGCCCAGAATTCCTTGCCTGGGCTCCTGGAGTCTTCCCCCTCCAGCACTGCGCCGCCCGCCAGCCCGCGTGCCTGATGCAGGCAGATCGGGCCCAACCTCCAGGCCACGCCTGGGCCACTGGGGGTTCCCATATCCCCAGAAGTGTTGAAGACCAGGCAGGGCTGGGGGACGGAAGGAGCCCTTGAACTAGCTCTAGAACAGAGGCAGGATTTAGCTGGACAGAGAGAGGAGGGAAGGGCATTGAATGTCGGGAAACGGCAAGAGCCAAGGGTGGTGCGAGAAAGGGCCCCGCCCCGTCTCGCCCACCTCAACATGTCCGAGGAGGGAAAGCTGTGGGCGAATAGTGCAACATGCATGAAATCAGTGCTACACCGAGGTTAGTTCAAGGTAAGAGAGTCCGGCCCAGGGACGTTCATCTGAGCCCAGGAGGACAGAGGCACCACAGGGGGGAACAGCAGGGGTGAGGGCGGGCGCCTGGGGGGGGCGGCAGGGGTGAGGGCGGGCGCCTGGGGGGGCGGCAGGGGTGAGGGCAGATGAGCCAGGCTTTTGTGAGAAGGTCCCTGGGACTCTGCAGGGGGCAGGGCCGAGCACTGAGGAGGCTGATCTGAGCCGAAGGACCTGGAAGCTGTCCTCAAAAATGTCAAGTTCGCCGTATGTTGCTAAGAGGGTCCAGAAGAGCCACCCCTGCAGTGTCTCAGCTCGAGGCACCGGAAACCTGCCGGCAGAGGCAGAGAGGCTCCTACAGGTTATAACTCAGCCCGTCCCTTCAGCCTCAGGGTTTCCCTCATCAAAATCTCTTACGAGCCGCCAGCGCCCGTCAGGGGCTCCTCAGCACGCGTGTCCGCCCCTCATCTCACCGGAGGCAAGTTGAGGCGGATTAGGACGTAGAAGTGCCCAGGGAGGGTAGGTGAGCCACCCAGTACATCAGCAGCCGAGCCTGAGGCGGGACCTGCTTTCTGCCCACACCCATGTACTTTCGACCACAGCCAGCTGTCTCTGGCCAGGAAACTCTGGGCTTGCTCGGGGTTTGGGGATCTGGATTAGTTAGGGTACAGGCTAAATTGCCTTGATAAAGAGACCCCAAAATACTCCGGGTCAAAGAGGATAGAACTTCACTTCCCTGCTGTAAGAGTCCAGGGGTGCATGGTCCTGGTTGCCAGGGGCCCCCGGGGCCCCAGGTCCCTTCCACTTTGTTGCTCTGCCAATTCCCTGGAGCGATGCCCTCCGTTGCACGGTGGAAGCGGATTCATCAGAATTGGGGCTGCCTTCCAGCCCACAGGGAGGAGGAGAGGGGAAGGGAAGGAAAGGCACTCTGGCTCACAGGGTTTCTACTTACACCCCATTGGCCAGGCCGAGCTGCAAGGGAAGCTGGGAGATGTAGTCTGAGGCTGGGCGACCATGTCTCCAGTTTCCAGCGTGTAAGGAGCTTGGAAGTCATCAGTCCATCCTATCGACAAGGAAAAAGCTAAACAAGTTGAAAATTCAGCACATCCTCTTCAATCCATGGAAGTCACAGGACGAAGGGCTGCCCCCCAAAATTGGAGAGACAGACGGCCGAATGCAGAGAATCCCAACTTGCCAAAGCAGAAGCCACCTTCTCAGGAACCAGTACCAGAATAGGAAACGCTCAACGGGAATCGACAAATTGGTGGAGGCTCAGTGTGGACAAGTATGAGAGTTAAAACTCCAGGGTGACCCAGTCATGGAAGGAGTGGAGTCCCACACCTTTGTGAGCTGCGTCTTCTGAAGCTCTATCAGGTCCTCACAGTGAAGATCAGAGGGGAAAAAAACCCTGCTTCTCACAGTGGAAGGGGGAGTAACCGTCTCAAAATATGCCAGAACCCTCTGTTTTTCAAGGCCCTTAAGAGAAACCATTTTGCCCAGAGCTTAACTTACTGGGGTTTTATCAGAGCCTATATTAATTTTAGACAGAGCAAACTTCAGAGAAGGAAAAATGTTGAGGCATTATGTAATGCCTCTCTTTACAATGATGATCAAGGGTCAGTTCTCCAAGAGGACATAACAATCCTTAATGTATATGCACCTAACAACAGTGTCAAAATACATAAAGCAAAAACCCGTAGAACTACAAGTTGAAATGGATGGATCTGCTATTATATATGGAGACTTCAACTCACCTCTAACAGAAATGGGCAGATCCAGCAGGTAGAAAATCAGTAAGGACACAGTTGAACTCAACAGTACCATCCAACTGGATCCAATGGACACCTCTAGAGGACTTCATCCAGAAATTGCAAAATGCACATTTTTCTCAAGATCACATGGAATATTCACCAAGATAGACCATATTCTGGGTCATAAAACATACCCTCACAATTTTCAATGTGTTCTGTATGCTCTCAGACCAAAATAGACTTAAACTAGAAATCAATCAACAAAAGTAGGTAGAAAATCTCAGAATAATTTACTGGTAAATTCTACCAAACATTTAAGGAAGAAATCCTTCAAATTTTCTGCAATCTCTTCCAAAAGATAGAAACAGAGAGAACACTCTCTAACTCATTCTGAGGCCAGTGTTATTCTAATACCAAAATTAGACAAAGCTATTACGAGAAAACAAAACTACACAGGTCACCTGGGTGGCTCAGTCTTAAGCGTCCACCTCTTGATTTCGGTTCAGGTCATCTCATGGTACGTGAGTTTGACCCCCCCATCAGGCTCTGCACTGACAGGCTACTTGGGATTCTCTGTCTCCCTCTCTCTCTGCACCTCCCCCACTCACACACACTCACTTTCTCTCTCTCCCTCTCTCAAAAAGAAATAAATAAACATTAAAAAAAAAAAAAACCCACCACAGAGCTGCATCTGTCATGAACACAGGTGCAAAAGTCCTCAAAGAAGTAACGAATTTAATCCAACAATGTACAAAAAGAATTATACGCCATCACCAAGTGGGATTTATCCCAGGCATGCAAGGCTGGCTCAACATTCAAAAATTAACTAATGTAAACAGCACACAAACAGACTAAAGAAGAAAAAAGTCACATGATTATATCAATACATGTGGAAAAAGCATTTGACAAAATCCAACATTTATTCATAATAAAACACTGACCCATCAGCAAACGAGGCACGGGGAACCTCCTCAACTAGATAAAGAACATCTACAGAAAACCTACAGCCAACATCACACTTAATGAGAGAAAAACTAGGTAATTTCCCACTAAGATCAGCAACAAGGCAAGGATGTCCCCTCCCACCATCCCTTTTCAACATGTTATTGGAGTCCTAGTCAATGCAATAAGAGAAGAAAAGGAAATGAAAGGTGCTATGGCCTCAGAACTTGCATCTCCTCAAAGTTCGTATGTTGAAACCCTAATCCCCGATGGGATAGTATTTGGAGCTGAGGCCTTTGGGAGGCAATTGGAGGTCATGAGGGTGAAGCTGTCATGATAATTAGTGCTGTTATAAGAAGAGACCTGAGGGGCACCTTGGTGGCTCCGTCGGTTAAGCGTCCGACTTTGGCTCAGGTCATGATCTCACGGTTCGTGGGTTCGAGCCCCACATCAGACTCTGTGCCGACAGCTCGGAGCCTCGAGCCTGCTTCAGATTCTGTGTCTCCCTCTCTCTCTCTGCCACTCCCCTCCTCACACTCTCTCTCAAAAATAAATAAATGTTAAAAAAAATGGTTAATAAAAAAAAGAAGAGACCTGAGACTGCTTCCTTCCTCTGTCTCTCTGTCTCTGCCATGCAAGGGTACGAGAAAGTGGCCATCCATAAACCAAGAAGAGGGCCCTCGCCAAGAACCCGAGGATGCTGGCATGCTAATCCAGCCTCCAGAACTGTGAGAAACGTTTGTTGTGTACGCCCCCCAGTCCACGGCGTTTGTTATTAGCCGCCCAAACTGACTAAGTCAAAAGATACACAGATTGAGAAGGAAGAAATACAGCTTTCTTTGTGTGTAGATGATGTGATCGTCTAAGTAGAATCCTAAGGAATCAACAACAACAGAAACTTGAATAAGTGATTACAGCAAAGAACGGAAGTTACAAGGTTAATATACAGAAGTCAATTGCTTTCCTATATGCCAGCAATAAACAAGTAGACTTTGAAATAAAAAACACCACGCCACTTACAGTAGCAACCCCTAAAATGAAATACTTTTTTTTTCTGAGCTAGATGTCAGCACAGAGCCTGACGCGGGGCTCGAACCCACGAACTGTGAGGTCATGACCTGAGCTGAAGTCGGACACTTAACTGACTGAGCCACCCAGGTGCCCCGTTTATGAGCTTTTAATTGTAACACCAAAGGCGTGAGCCATCCAAGAAATCACTGACCCTCTGGAATTTGTTAACGTGAAAACCTGATCGGAGAAGACACTGTCAAGACCATGAGAGGAGCCACAGACGGGGAGAAAACATCCGCACAAGACACATCTGATAGAGGATTGTTATCCGAAAAATACAAAAGAACTCTTCAAACTCAATAATAAGAAAATTGACAACCTGATTTGTTTAATGAGCACAGACCCTGAGTAGACAACTCCCCACAGACACAGAGGAGACAAAGACGCAAACGAAAAGCTGCTCAGTGTCACGTGTCATCCTGGGAATTGCAAATTAAAACAATGAGATTCCACTCCTCCCCTATCAGCGCGGCCAGGATCTGAAGCGCTGACAGCACCAAACGCTGGGGGGGGTGTGGAGAGACAGGGTCCTCGCTCCTGGCAGACAGGAAGGCCACCCCGCTGGCTGGGAACGACAGGAGGGTTACAGCCACTTTGGAAGGCAGTGTGGCACTTTGTCGCACACCCAGACAGTGGGGGTATCATTCAGCACTAAAAACAAATGAGCTGTCGGCCCACGAAAAGACAGAGGGGACCTTTAAGTGGATACTACTAAGTGAGAGACGGCGGTCTGAGAAGACTGTATACTGTCTGAGTATATGTTGTTCTGGAAAAGTAAAACTTCGGAGGCAGTAAGATCAGAGATGGAGGGGAGGGGGGACAGGGGGGAGGGGAGGGGAGGGGAGGGGGGGAGGGTGGAGGGGAGGGGTGGAGGGCAGAGAAACCATTGTGTCCCGACCACGGAAACAGCACGGGCGAGCCCACAGCGGGCCCTGATGGAAGCTGTGGACTTGGGGAGAGGGTGAGGCGTCAGTGCAGGCTCATGGGCGGCGGCCGGTGCACCATTCTGGCCCGGGGTGCGGACCGTGGGGAGGCCACGCGGGACGGGGGCGGGGCGCACAGGGGAACTCTGTGCCTTCTGCCCAGGTCTGCTGTGAACTTGAAACTGCTTTAGAAAAATAAAGTCCTGGGGCGCCTGGGTGGCTTAGTCGGTTAAGCGTCCGACTTTCGCTCGGGTCATGATCTCGCGGTTCGTGGGTTCGGGCCCCGCGTCGGGCTCTGTGCTGACTGCCAGCTCAGAGCCTGGAGCCTGTTTCAGTCTGTGACTCCCTCTCTCTCTGACCCTCCCCTGCTCGCGCTGTCTCTCTCTCTGTCTCCTAGAAATAAATAAACGTTAAAAAAAAAAATTTAAAAAAAAAGAAAAAGAAAAAGAAAGTCCACTTAAAGAGAAGGAAGAGTGGGTCCAGCAGGTCTCTCTCCGCAGCCAGCCCTGGGGTCAAGTGCTTCCTGGGCCCCCAGCGTTGCAGACTTGCCCTGGGGCGGCCTTCCTCTGGGCGGTGAGGAGGGGCTGGGTGAGGAGGGGCTGGGACCTCCTCGGCTTCCGCTTCGAGCCCCTGGACTTGGGTGTGACCTAAGCACCTGCCTGATGTTCTGCTCTGGGTCAAGGTCGGCCTGCTGCTCCCAGCCCCGTGGAACTTGGCCCAGGGAATCTGGCCCCACGCTGCCTCAGGGTGAGACATCCGGGGGAGACCCAGGGACTCCCTGGAGAAAGGCCCAGGTCGGGGACCAACGGCAGCGTCAACATCTGTGACCCACGGAAGCCAGGCAGGGTGGGGGTGGGCGGGCTCTCCTCTCACCTCTGCCTCTGCCCTCACGGCTCAGTAGCAGAGCCTGGATTCAGGCTAGCCTGTCGCTCTGACAAGCCGGCGGGACCTGGCCTGAGCACCAGAGCCTGAGGTCACCGACAGAAAAGAAGCCCGGAGGGTACAATTTCACAAGAAGATGGGGACACCTTTGCTGAGCTGAAGGCCGGGGTGATGTCCCCTGGGGGAGAAATCGTGGAGGCGCAAGGAGCGGGGGTGGGGGGAAGGGAAAGAGAATCCCAAGCAGGCTCCACGCTGTCAGTGCAGAGCCTGGTGGGGCTCGATCCCACAAACCGTGAGAACACGACCTGAGCCGAAACCAAGAGTCCGAAGCTTAAGCGACTGAGCCTCCCGGGCGCCCCAGCAATTCAGTCTTAACAAAGACAATGTGGCAGGATGGATGGTGTGACTTCTGATACGTGGCCATGAGGGGCCCTGCGCCCCCTCCGCGTGACAGGAGATCCCAGCCCCCTGTCTGGTAGCCTGTAAGGAACCGAGGCCTCCGGCCCACAGCCGGGGCTCCCACCCGGAAGCAGGGCCCCCAGCCCTAATCGAGTCTTCCAGGGAAGGCAGCCCTGGCCGAGATTCCAAAGGGAACGTCCAGAACAAGAACTACCCAGCCAAGCCACTCCCAAGTTCTCAACGCACAAGACAGCGAGATAATAAATGAATACATGTTATTGTTACAAGCAGCCAGTTTGCGGGACGATTTGTTATGCAGCGAGAGATAACAGATATCCTTCCAAACTTAAAAAACAAAATAGGCTTGGGGCATCTGGGTGGCTCAGTCAGTTAAGTGTCCAACTTCAGCTCAGGTCATGATCTCACGGTTCGTGGGTTCGAGCCCCGCATCGGGCCCTGTGCTGACAGCTCAGAGCCTGGAGCCGGTTTCACATTCCGTGTCTCCCTCTCTCTCTGCCCCTCCCCTGCTCTCACTGTCTCTCTCTCTCTCTCTCAGAAATAAATGAAACATTAGAAACAAACAAACAAAAAGGCTTGGGGAGCCTGGGAGTCTCTCTCGCCCTCTCTCTCCCTGCCCCTCCCCTGCTTGTACGCTCTCTATCTTCCTCAAAATAAATAAACATTTTAAAAAATAAAAATTACCAAAAAAATTGTTTTACTAGAACAAAGGCTAATTTGGGTGTGTTGGTGGTGGGTGTTTAGGTACCCTAGAAACCGCTGGAGGCCTGATAATAATCACTAGCAGGTTGGAAGGTGGACAAGGGTCCTCCCTCCCCCCAACCCCTCAGGTCCCCACCCCCACCAGGCACAGAGCTGACTAACGTAATACACCCTGACGGGGAGGCAGAGTAGGGGTGCAGGAGGCCAGCGGGGCAGGGCAGGGAGTAGGCCACCGAGACTCAGGGAGGGGACAGGAAGCACAGGCTCCAAGGCCCCGGCCTGCGCTGCGGTCCCGGTAGACTTCGCTTACAGAACAAATTCCAAGTTAAGACAATTATGAATTTCAAGACAGCAGCCGCAGAGCATGAAACCCCAATGGCAGGGCCTTTCTGAGGGGGGAGCCCCTGCGACTACACGGGTTCCATGTCCTGAAGCTGGCGCTGGGTGGGGGGTAGCAAGGGGGTGCAGGGGGGAGTCACCCCACGGGGTTTCAGGAGGGGAGAGCTGAGTATTTGTGAACAGCCTGCACACCTATCACTCTTCTCTTGCCCTTCTTCCCCCGAAAGGGTTCTCTGGGATTGTTCAAATGGTCTGCAACTAGTTACAAATGTTTTCCTGGGGGGAAAATGGTTTCCTGGGAGTTTCTAACTAACACCCTTTCTCACGGTCTGGTGACAAAATTGCGCTGACCTGAACGTGCCCCCAACTTCTCCAAACATCCTGTGATTTCACACCCTTGCCACTAGGTGGCGAGCGCGCTCCTCGGAAAGATGAATGAACAGAGGGTTCAAAATCACCTTGAGCATCAGGTCTGGGAGGCGGGACTGAAGGCATTCGAACGCCCCTCCTTAGCTATTTGCCAAGTCTATGCATCACTCATGCTCTTACCAACTCGAGATTTTTCTTAGAATCAGCCCCCTCTTTAAGTGCATGGAAATGGTTTTAGGGCGAAAAGCTGATGTGCTCTAATTCAGCTGCGAAGCAGTCCCACCTGCCACGCTGAGGGGACCCAACAGGAAGGTCGCAGAAAACACGAGGACCTGTGAGCTTCTGGGTCCTTTCAACACCCAGCCCAAGTCCTTGAGTCCGGCAAAGTGACCTTCCTCCAGGAGCTCAGCTGGCCCGGAGGACACTTCGCTCGGGGCAAAAGGCGATCTTAGCGCAGCCCTCCAACATCCTGTAAGTCTACTTTAACATGTAAAAATTCCTTTGGAAACGTCTTTAATCTCTTACCGCCCCCCCTCCCCAAGATACATGTTGGCAATCATAGTCCAAGTTTAATGGCCCCCCCATATGCATCTGAGGGTCTCATGATGGAGGTTTTACTAAACAGTAATAAATGTAATAAACAGTAATAAACAGCAGGAGCCCCTCAAGGTCCTGGAAATCTTGCTTCCAAATTCCTTAGGGACCCTCGCTATCCCTAACTTCTCCCAACCAGCTGTCTAATCAGCCACCCGTCCCAAGCCCAGGGCCGCTCTTTCTGCCCTCGGGTCCGTCTCAGTGCTTTTAATAAAATCACCTCTTTGTACCAAAGACCGCTCCACAGTTCTTTCCTGGCTGTCAGCTCCGACCCCCCCACCCCCCCATTCCAAACCACAGCGCGACCAAAGACACTAAAGTCCTCTGACACCACAGACAGATCAAAGGGTGTCAGGCCCACCTTTTATGCCCCTTGCCTGTGGCTGCCTGGCTCGGCACAGACGGTCCAAGAGCCTGACTGCTCAGCCCTCGTGTTCCCTGGAGAGGCAGACTCTTCTATTCCTCCATTTTACAGAGGAGGAAACTGAGGCAGGGAAGAGAAGAGAGGCTCTTCTAAGATCGCAGAGCTGGTAAAGTTGGCGAAACACGCTGTGCTCTACAGCCGGGCCCTGAACAAAGGGGCCCAGCTCCTGGCTGCACACAGGCAAAAGTGCCAGCTAAGAGCGGGCCACCTGGGTGGCTCAGGCAGTTAAGCCTCTGCCTCTAGATTTCCGCTCGGGTTCATGGGCTTTTGGAGTGGTGGGGGACGGAGCTGGCGGCCAGCAAAGAATTCTGGAGACATTTCGGTGCCAAAGATGATTTTATTCAAGCACACACAGGACCCGTGGGCAGGGAGAGCTGCACCGGGCTTGTGACAAGCGACTGGTCGTGTACGAGGGAGTATATGGGGCGGGTGAAGGCATAAGGGAGGCCTCAGAAGGGCTGTCACACGCTGGAGAAGACGCGGCAGAAGCCAGGGGCCGTGCTGTGGTCAGGCCAAGGCTGGGCTTCGTCTCAATTTGCTCCCACCTTAAGACGGGGGGGGGGGGGGGGCGGCTCCTGGAGAAATGTCCTCCCCCGTACTTGCCTCACCTGTTTGTGTTTGTCGATGGGCTGCGGGAAACAGTCTGTAGGTTTCTGGAGATGAGGCTGTGGATACAATTGCCTTTGTCTCGTAATTTACTAAGATTTGTAAACTGATGGACACTTGTCTGCAGGGCTGTGATCTCTATCCGTTAACCATTTGTTTTCTGTCCTTTCCTTTTAGCAGGAGCCTGAGGAATGTCACACACATCCCACCTGGGTAGGGGGTGTGCGGGGGAGGGGGGACCTAGCTGTGCTTTGCCCTCAGCTTGCCTTACACTCTCTCATCAAGGTCCCGATCTCAAGTTTGTGAGTTCAAGCCCCACATGGGGCTCCATGCTGGCAGTGTAGAGCCTGGTTAGGACTCTCTCTCTCTCAAAGTAAATAAACAAGAAAAAAAACACAGGGGCGCTTGGATGGCTCAGTCGGTTGGGCGTCCGACTTCGGCTCAGGTCATGATCTCACGGTTCACGGGTTCGAGCCCCACGTCGGGCTCTGTGCTGACAGCTCAGAGCCTGGATTCTGCTTCCGATTCTGTGTCTCCCTCTCTCTCTGACCCTCCCCTGCTCATGCTGTCTCTCTCTGTGTCTCTCATAAATAAATAAAACATTAAAAACAATTTTTAAAAAAAAGAAAAGAAAAAAACACACAATTAAAAATGAAATGTTAGGTAACAGTAATCACTGCTTATTCTCCTCTGCTTCCCATGAGAAGAGAAAATCATTTCAGGGGGACAGGGAGGGGTCCCGGGGCCCCCAAAGAAAGGGTCTGTAAGCAGCTTCCCTGATAATACAGTAACCAGACCAAGGCTCTCCCCTGGGATGCGGTTTTGGAGTGGGGGTGGGGGTCTGGAGCCGACAACCAAGAAGGAATTCTTGGGACATCTTTGGTGCACGAAGGTGATTTTATTAAAGCACGGGGACAGGACCCGGGGGCAGGAAGCGCTGCACCGGGCGTGATGGGTGACTGGTCATATGCCATGGAATATATCCGGAGGTAAAGGCAAATGGGAGATTTCCAGAAGGACTTTCATGTGCTAAAGACGATTCCTAAGATACCAGAGACCTTGCTATTGTCATGGGAAAGCTGTTTTCCTCTAGTAAAGCATTAACCTTAGACAGCAGGGGGCTCCTGAAGGAATGTAAAGCTCCGCGTTTGCCTCACGTGTTTGCTGATGGGCTGCGGGGTACAAGGAAACTCCATTTTACCCCCCATTTCCTTCTTGCCTTTGTTCCCCCACATCAGGATGGAGGGGAGGGGAGGTTGGGCTTGAGGAAACTGAGTCATAGGTTTCTGGAGATGAGGCTAGTCACAAGATTGCCTTTTTCTTGTCGTTTACTAAGATATTTGTAAACTGATTATCAGGAGGCTTAGGTCCTGCGTGACCTGATCTTTATCAGTTAACCATTTGTTTGGTCCTTTGCTTAGCTTTAGGGCAGCGGGAGCCTGAGGGATGTCACACATATCCCATCCCGCCTGGTGGGGAGGGAGGGGTTGCTGGCCTTGCTTTGACCTTGCCTTAAGGCTCCCTCATCACCTTTGGGTCAGGGGATGGGAAAGGAGTGACTCTGTCCCTCCCGACTCGACTCGGTATGCAGGTCAAAGGCATCTGCATCAGCTGAGATCACCTGAGGGACTCAAGCAGCTCGGAGGCGCTCCTCACTCTGTGAGCCCCATCCCCGATACCTCTGTGGGGGCCTGGAGTCCTGAGGAGCTGGGCTTCTGGGCGGGCAGACAGGCAAACAGCAGGCCACTAACAGCTGGGGAAGCAGATCTGGGAGGACTTCTGGGAAGAGGTCTCATCTGAGGTGAATCTTAAAGGAAGGAGTGTGACCGGCAAACCAGCTGGGGGGTGGGGGGCGCAGACTCCGGGAAGAGCAAGGCACAGAGGGAGACCAGCCTGGGGGTGGGCAGCAACAGAGATCACCTACCAGGAAGCTTCTGGGCAGGAAGAGATGACGGAGGCCTGGAGCGGATGGCCATGGAGAAGTCTGCCAAGGAGCTGGACTTCACCCTGAAGATACCAAGGAGCCATGAAAAGATGTTGGGCAGTTGAGTGTCCAGGTCAAACTGCTGTAGCCAGAGGCAGAGACCGGCATCCAGGAGAAAAAAGTCCTGGAGACGCAGGGACCGGGTGGCACCAGGGGAGACGTGGGGGGCAAACTGACCATCGTGTGTCAGACACGAGCTGTGTGCCCGGCACAGGTGTGGTGACGCACAGCAGTTAACAGAACGGAGTCCCTCCTCTTGAAGTTCAACTTCAGGGGGCCCAGACATTTAAGAAATGCCCAAAAATGTAAAAACAAGGGGCGCCTGGGGCTCAGTCGGTTGAGCCTCCAACTTCGGCTCAGGTCATGATCTCACAGTTCGTGGGTTCAAGCCCCGCGCTGGGCTTTCTGCAGTCAGCGCAGAGCCTGCCTCGGATCCTCTGACCCCACCCCACCCCCGGCCCTCCCCGCTCAGGCATGCTCTCTCGCTCTCAAAAATAAACATTAAAAAATAAAAATACGATAATCTTAGGTCCGGTTAACTGCTATCGATGAGGGGGCGTAAGGCGAGCTGAGGGCAAAGCACAGCGAACATGAGCCCCCCCCCCCCCCCCCCCCCCCCCGCGGTCTTAAGGTTAGTGCCTGACGAGACGAAGCCCAGCCTTGGCCTGACCACAGCACGGCCCCTGGCTTCTGCCGCGTCTTCTCCAGCGTGTGACAGCCCTTCTGAGGCCTCCCTTATGCCTTCACCCGCCCCATATACTCCCTCGTACACGACCAGTCGCTCGTCACAAGCCCGGTGCAGCTCTCCCTGCCCATGGGTCCTGTGTGTGCTTGAATAAAATCATCTTTGGCACCGAAATGTCTCCAGAATTCTTTGCTGGCCGCCAGCTCCGGCCCCCACCACTGGAAAGGAATTGAATGGAAAACCATGGTGCAGAATAATGGAGAGCTGTCCTAGTTGGTGGGGGGAGGGCCTCTGAGAAGGAAGGCACTTCAGTGGAGACATGAATGATGGTCAGGAGGAGGGCACGGCTTGGTCTGGAAGAAGGGAGCTCCAAGCAGAGAGAACCAGATCCGGGAGTGCAAAGGCCCTGCGGCAGGAAGATACTGGGGTGTTTGAGGAACAGAAAAAAGGCTCGTGTGGCTTAGATGAAGGGAGCAAAGAAGAGGGTGCATGACAAGGTCAAGAAGTGGGTGGGGGGGTCAAACCAGAGAGCCGCAAAAACACGGATAATGGAGTGTATTCTAGCTAGAATAGGGAGCCGAGGGAGTTAGGGTTAGCAGTGCAGTCCGGTGCGTAAGTTCTGAACGTATTCTGGGACTGATACAGCAGGAATTCGATGGGTTGGATAGCAGGTGGGGCCCACTCCTTGGAGCAGTTTCGCGGTGGACAGAGGCAGGAGACGTGGTGGAAATTGGATGAAAATGGGGCATTAGAGAGGGTTTCTTAAAAGGATGATATTACAGGCCGTCTGTAATCTAACGGGAATGATCCCGTGGAGGACAAATTTGATGACGCGGGCGAGTGGCTAGCTGTGGGAAGCAACGTCCTGGAGAAAGATGATAACCTTAAAAATAAAACTATCCGGGGGCACCTGGGTGGCTCAGTCAAACTTCAGCTCAGGTCATGATCTCACCATTCGTGGGGTCGAGCCCCACGTCGGGCTCTGTGCGGACAGCTCAGAGCCTGGAGCCTGTTTCAGATTCTGTGTCTCCCTCTTTCTCTGCCCCTCCCCCACTCATGCTCTGTCTCTCTCTGTTTCAAAAATAAATAAAAACTATAAAAATTAAAAAAAAAAGTAAATAAAACTATCCGTTACCTTGCCAGTAAAAAACGAGCCTTTTCTGGAACAGCAGAGAACTGCAACGGAGACAACGAATCCGAGGCAGAGCCATAGGCGAGTCCGCGGAAGAAAGGAGGAGGCTCTTCTACGGAGGCAGGGGAGGCGCTGGGAGGGGCTGTCCTACACACAAACCATTGGAGTAAACTAGAAGCCCAGGGTCTAGTGGCTGGTCGTTGGCTGAGCTGCCCGGTCACTGGCCGGGGGAGCCCTTCCTCCCACCTGCTTGGAGGTCCGGGAGCATCAGAGAACCAGGTCTCCCTCCTGCAGGGCTGTAAGTGACGGCAGGTGGGAGGGCCTGCGGGCTCCCCCTGCCCGCCTCCCCCCTCCATTCGGAACCAGATTTCCTTTCCTGACTTTTCACAAGGGGGTGGAATGCAGAGCACCTGAGCGGAGCCGGCCCGTCATCAAGGTTTTCTCTTGCTGTAAGAAAACACTAGGAAGGAAGAGGCTTTACGGCAACGCTCCTTTCTTATCTCACACGGGTCGGGGGGCAGACGCGGGGGCACAATGCCGCTCTTGGCTCTGTGCCTAAGGTCTCACAACCCGTGGTGTGGACAGGGCTGGCTGTGTCCCTTCCCAGGGGCTCTCCAGCCGCCGGCAACACCCAGCTCTGGCTTTCTCTCCGAGTCCGAAGTCACACATCAAGTCCTTGGTGTCACAACCTCTGCGGTCTGGGGCTGAAATATGACAGAAGGACAGAGTTTGGGGATAAAGAGGAAGGCGTTTTATTAGGTTGCCTGGCAAGGGAGGCAGCTGGCCAATGTCTTCAAAACTCTGCGTGCCTTCAGATGCCTTCTACTGCTTCAGACCTGCCCGGGGTTTTATAGGGACGGACAGGGTCTGGGCAGTTTTGCTAAGAATCTGGTACGATTCAGCCATGTTGGTCATGTCTTCCAGGCGGCCGTCCGAATCCCACTAGTAAGTACTGACCCCACGTTCCAGAACGAAGGATTCTACAGAAAAACAAGTGAAGGGGAGTGGGAGGCTTCAAGAATGAGGAAGAAGGGGGCGCCTGAGTGGCTCAGAAGGTTAAGCGTCAACTCTTGATTTCGGCTCAGGTCATGATCTCACGGTCATGAGATCGAGCCCCACATCCAGCTCCACGCTGAGCATGGAGCCTGCGTGGGATTCTCTCTCTCTCTCTGCCCCTCCCCCGCTTGTGTGCACACTCTCTCTCTCAAAAAAAAAAAGGGGGGGTGGAGAATGAGGAAGAGAAACGTGTGTTCAGTTTCCAGCCCCCTTCCTGAGGAGGTAGTGTGCCCACCTTGACATGTCTACGGTGGACCCAGCCTTACCATCTGGATCTCTCCAGCCGCCCTTTCTGCTGGCATCCCTCTCACTCCGCTTCTGCCAGCAGCCACAGAAAGTTCTCTGCATTCAAGGGCTCGCCTGAGCAGACCAGGCCCTCCCCATCAGGTTCACCCGCCCTAGGCATTAGGGTGTGGGGTTCTGGAAGGCACTCCTAGGAATTCTCCCCACCCAGCCTTATAACAGCAGGACCTTTTTGTCTTTTCGAGAGAGCGGGGGCCAGAGGCTCTGTGCTGAAGCAGACAGCCCCACATGGGCCGAGCCGAATGAAGTCAGGTGCTGAACCAGCTGAGCCGCCCAGGCGCCCCAGCATCGCAGGTGGCCTGGCACCACATGTAGGGGCACATCCACAGGCAGACGGGTGGCGTGTGCCCTCAGAGGGACACGGGCTGCCGGCGCACCTGCCTGGGCCTGACGGCCCTTCCAGAACCATCACGGACCCAGGCTCCTTCGCTCTTTCTGCTCTGCTCTTCTCCAGTCAGGGCTACTCCTCATGGGCCAAGATGGCTTCCCCGCCCTCGGCAGCCCGCGGGAAGCAGAGTGGAACCCTTCTTCCTCTTCCCCCATTGGCCCACGCCTGGTCACATGACTACACTGGAGGGCGAAGGAGGCTGGGAAATGTAGTCTTTGGCTTGAAGGGCACGTGTCCCGCTGAAGTATTCCTGTGCGAGAAAGGAAGCGTGGGCGCTGGAGGACTGTGGTCGTCCCTGAGTCCGCTTGTGAGGCCATGACGCTGACAGCGTGAAAGGGCCGTGATCAGGTCACTGGCCTGGAGAGCGTGATGAGGTCAGAGGCCCAGAGCAGCTGTGCTCAAACGCTTTGCTGGAAGGGGAGGTGTAGTCGGGGGGACGGCCTCGAATCCAGGGCCGGAAGAGGAGTGGCCGCTGGCGACGGCCCGTCTGGGGTAGGACTGTGAGGGGCCGGGGGGGTGGGGCGGGCAGAGGGCAAGGGTGCACTGCAGGGAGAGGCCGGGGTGCCCAAGGGCCATCCGCGTGGGTGCTGGGATCACAGAGGGGAGGGCGGTGCTCATGGGGCCCGGGAAGCCGCGCACGTGAAGCGGGGGCTCCCAGAAGACGAGCGACCGCAGCAGGTGGCCTGGCAGACGACAGGCGTCGGGGAGCAGCGAGCGGTCAGGGTCCTGGAAGCAGCGGAGGATGTCCCGGAAGGGGAGCAGCGAGCGTGGCTGGAGGCGGTGGAGGGCGGGGCCCAGGAGGCGCGCGGAGTGAGCGGAGCCGCCCGAAGGGGACCGAGGCCACCGACAGGCGGAGGCGCCTGGCCAGCGCGGCGGGGGCGGGGACAGAGGACGTCCCTCACGGTCCCCCGGACTCCGGCTGGGTGACGGGGCTAAGACAGAAGACTTGGTGCCCGTGGGAAGTGGCGACTGGGACAGTCATCAGCCCACGGGGACGAGGGGGCGGGCGGTGGTGTTGGAAACCTGCGCGCGCGCGCACACACACGCAGATCTTTCCAGAATGAAAGAGGTCATAGGCGTGTATGCAGACTGAGAGGAGGAGGGGGCCAGACAGAAGGGGCCTCCATGTATAGGCAGTAGGGGGGGACCTAGGAAGGAGCCTGAAGGCGCAGGAGCGGAGAATGCCTGTTTCTCCACAGGGAAAATGGCGTAACCGACCAGGTCAGCCAACTCGGGCAGCCCTGGAAGGAGGAGCCTCCCCACCTCAGGAAGCCCCGAGAGCTGCCCCCTCCCCGCTCAGCCCCCACGAAGGCCTGTCCGACCGAGATAAGGAGAGCGGGGCATGTTCCCTACGCCCAGAGATTCCTGAAATAAAAGGTGCCACATGCCTACAGTGGAATCCTGGCCAATGCTGGGGACACATGTGGGTGTTTCACAGGTGGGAAACGGAGGTTCCAGAAAGAGCGTGGGCCCCAAGTGACCCGATTCGGGTAAGAAAAAAAAAAAGTACACACAGGAAAAAACCCAAAGGCAAGCCCGCCTGGTATTAGAATTGAGGGAACATGTTACTGTCTTCTTCCCACCTGCGCGTCTGAACGTTCGATGTTGCCACCACAAAAATGAGTTCTCCTCTGTCCCCCCCTTTTTGTTTTAATTGTACATGGTAAAAACAAGAAGCTCTCAGAGGCCCAAGTAGGTCGGGTCAGGTCAGGAAACGCAGCCTGGGGGGCTGGGGGACCCCCACTCACTGGGAGTCCGTCCCCACAAGGCCAGTCCGTCCACAAGTCCTGTCTGGGGTCCAGGCTCCAAGGAGTGTGTTCACCAAGTTTCTGCCAGGTGACCCCCTGCAGGAAGCGATCTTCACGGCACGCATGATTCCGGGGACCGATGCCACCCTCCCACCCCGCTCTGGGCGGGCATCGGAAGGTTGGGGGGGCCGGCCCTTCGGGCACTCCTGGTGGCCTGGTACTGCTGGGCTTCCCGGGAAGGTGATGCCCGGCTCCTTCCCGGAGAGCAGAGCTGGGCCGAGTGGAGGGTGAGAACCCAAGGACCCCCCGGGGCTAGCAGGGTGCCCCGGCCAGGACGCTAGCCTGAGAGGGGCGCACACGAAGGAACAAGAAGGCCTTGGGGCGCCTGTGTGGTTCAGCCAGTTGAGCGTCCGACTGTGGCTCAGGTTGTGATTCATGGTTCGTGGGATCGAGCCCTGAGCCCAGCTCTGTGCGGACAAAACGGGCAAAAACAGGGGCGCCTGGGGGGCTCAGTCAACTTTGGCTGAGGTTCTGATCTCGCGGTTTGTGGGTTCGGGCCCCATGTCGGGCTCTGTGCTGACAGCTCAGAGCCTGGAGCCTGCTTTGGATTCTGTGTCTCCCTCTCTCTCTGCCCCTCCCCTGCTCATGTTCTGTCTGTCTCAAAAATAAATATTAAACACACACACACACACACACACACACACACACAAGCAAACCCAATCCCAGGTGTCCTGGGGGCAGAAGGCCGCTCGGGCGAGCCGCGCCTCCCCTCTGGCTTCCTGCCAGCATCCGGCAGCCACACAGTGAGGGGTCAGGTTAGAAAAGGGCCAGGGTCCTCCCTGCGGATGGGATCGGACAGAGTCCAAGCATGGGCTCCTCCTGCAAGCACCCAGCGCGGACTCAGTGAGGACCTGCGACGTGCAGGCACTGACCTCGGCACTGTCCCCGGGCCCTGGAGACGGTTCCTGCCCTCAGGGAGGCCCTGTGCGGGTGACGGACACACACGTGGATGGTGGCCACTCCACGCCTAGAAGCGGGCTGAGCGCTGCCAGACGCTAAAAAAATAAAACGCCCACATTCTGTGTGAACACAAGGAATGTTCTCGTGGGTCTAGGGTAGCGTGTTCAGGGGGCATTTAATTTTTTTTGTTTGATTATTTATTTTTGAGAGAGAGCAAGACAGAGAGCGAGTGGGGGAGGGACAGAGACTGAGGGAGACACAGAATCTGAAACAGGCTCCAGGCTCTGAGCTGTCAGCACAGAGCCCGATGCGAGGCTCAAACTCATGAACCGTGAGATCATGACCTGAGCCGAAGTCGGGTGCTTAACTGACTGAGACCCCCAGGCGCCCCCAAAATACATTGGTCTTTTAAAGGGAACTTTATATCGTTAACATAAATGGAAAGCTGCTGTCACTCCCCTAAGTCAAGTGTAGTTCTAGAAATAAACATAATGTAAATTTAAAAACGGTTTTAAATTCTAGCTAGAGACCGATGTCTGATGGAAACGGAGCCCCAGACTGCGGTGTCCTGGGACAGAAAAGGACAGGACCAGGAAGCGTTAGAAGGTGCTGAAGACACAGTGGCGCCAGAAAGTGACCTTCTCCTTGACCTATTCCGAAGGACCGAAGAAAATGAAAAACCCCCATGGGATTCTCAGCCCGTGGGAGTTGCCCCGCCCACACCCTGTGCTCAAGCAGGACAGCTCTTATTGCTCCCATTTTACAGATGAGAAAATCTGCGATTTGGAGGAACAAGGAGCGAAGCCGCTCAGCTCCGAGGCTTCTCCTGGAAACCATCCCCCCCCGCCCGCCCTGGGGAGGGGACTCCCAGGTCCTCCCGAAGACCCTGTACGGAGGCCCAGTGAGGCGCTGTGGCACATGGCATAGCTCGCGGGACCCCCTTCCGTACACCAGGATCAACCTACCGTTCTGGGCCCAAGGCCCCGGATCCCCGAGCGCCGGCTGCCCCCGGAGATAGTGCCCCCCAGGCTGCAGTGGGGGGATAAGCCAGGCTGTTTTCATCACTTCCTTCCTGTCACTCAAGAGCGGCCACCACCACTGGCTCCCTTGCATGCAGCTGCACTTCAGCCCCAACCAGGACAGCTGAGGCCGCCGAAGGGGGTGCCAACTGCAGGCCTCACAAGTAAGTGGCCCTCATTACCCAGCACTGCCTCCCCCCCACCCCAGGTGGGACGGGGGGCAGGGCCTGGCCGGGGAGGCCAGCCACCGAGGAGGCATGCCTGTGTCCCACCTTCGGGTCGGCTCCAGATGGGACTGGGCGGGGGGACTCGCTCCAAGACACCGGCTCCTGGGTTTATTCAACTCATATTCACAGCAAGTGTGCGGCGGGCCAGGCCCTGGGGGGAGGGCCTGTCTTGGGAAGGGGGGCCGCTCCTGGGGAAGTCAGTGACCAGGCAGGAGCCGCCTGGAGCTCACGAGGCCTGAGTCGGAGTCCGTTCTCTGACGCAGATCGCTCGCTCGGTGACCCTGCGCTGTCACTCTCCTCTCGGGCCTCCCTTCCCCCAACTCTGAGCATTACCCCCCCACGCGTGGCTTTCCACAGGGAACCTCCCTGCCGCACCCACTTGCCCACATTGGCTTTCACCTCAGCGTTCACTCGGCCACAGGCACGCGGGCGGTTTAGAACGGGTGGGACCAGGTGGGGTCTGTGAAACCCACCCCAGCAGCCTGACCCCAGGGTCTGATGTAGGGGCCTGGAGGAGCCTGGGGCCTGGGGTCATAACGCGGAATTTTCTAGCAGGCCTCGGTGCCCCTCACCCCCGAGCTGGGGCTGGGGCCTCTGCGAGGGGCCAGGAGGTCCCTTCCCAGGAACGTTCTCACCCCCCTCCCCTCCCCCATCACAGCCACGCTCACCGTCCTGCCTTCCTAGTGTCCAGTGAGGCTCAGCCAGGCCTGGGTTGGGAGCCTGCCTTCTGTCTTCACCGCTCCATTTCACAGAGGGAAAGCTGAGGCCTGAGAAGGGGGGGGCGGGTTGTCCCTTGTCCCAGGTCAAGCCCGCTGGCCCTTGGCACGGGGTGCTGGCCGCGGGCCCTCCCTCACCTCGCGGCCACTGTCCCCACAGCCAGCCTGCCAATGCCCACCTGGGGGTCCCTGCTGCTGCTCTGGGCCGCGGCCGCGGCCACCGAGGACTGCCCGGCGGAGTGCACCTGCCGGGCCTTGGAGACCATGGGGCTGGCGGTGGACTGCGGGGGCCGGGGGCTCACGGCCCTGCCCGCGCTGCCCGCGCACACCCGCCACCTGCTGCTGGCCAACAACAGCCTCAGCTCCGTGCCTCCGGGCGCCTTCGACCGCCTGCCCCAGCTGCAGACCCTGGACGTGACTCAGAACCCCTGGCGCTGCGACTGCGGCCTCGCCTACCTGCGCCTCTGGCTGGAGGACCGCGAGCCGCAGGCCCTGCAGCGCGTCCGCTGCGCCAGCCCCCAGCTCGCCGCCGGCCGCCCGCTCGGCCAGCTCACCGGCTACCAGCTGGGCAGCTGCGGCTGGCAGCTGCGGGCGCCCTGGGCCTACCCGGGCGTCTGGTGCGACGTGGCGCTGGCGGCCGTGGCCACGCTGGGCCTGGCTCTGCTGGCCGGCCTGCTGTGCACGGCCCCGCAGACCCTGGGCTGAGGCCACGCCCCCGGCCCCGGGCCCCGCCCCAGCCCCTGGCCCCGCCCCAATGCCTGGGCCCCGCCCCCAGCCCGGATCAGGCCCCGGGCCACGCCCCCAATGCCTGGGCCACGCCCCCGGTCCAGGCCACGCCGCAGCCCTTCCCCAGAGCCCGCCAGGCCTGGTCACCCGGAGCCCCCACTAACTCAGAATAAACTGGCTGCTCAGCCGTCTCATCCAAGCTCAGAACTTTTTTTCTGGCTCCTTCGAGAACCGGGGGCCCTTTTGTTAAAACCAGGTGCCCACCGGGCCCACCTCTGCCCCGGGGCCCTCCACCGCCCCCGCGCCAGCCGCCCCGCTTCCACGCCCCGGGGACGTGGTGGGCCCTTCCTGGGGGCGCGCGGGTCAGGGGCTCGCCCGCCTCCCGCACGGGGCCCTGGAGGCCCGGGCAGACTTGTTTCGCCTCCGAATTCCGCGGAAAGCGTGCTCTCCTGCCAGAGCAGGGGCAGAGCGGGAGACGAGCGAGGCCCATCTCGGTGACCGACCTGCCACCGCTTCCCAGATGGCCTCGGGCCTCTGTCCGGCCACGACCACCTGCCCCCACGGCCCCAGCCTTTCCGTCTTCTCCCGTAAGCCCCTCTCCTCCCTCCTCTCTCTCCATCTTTCTTCAGGAACAAAAGAAGGGCGCCTGGGGGCTCCTCTGACTTCGGCTCAGGTCATGATCTCGCGGTTCGTGGGTTCGAGCCCCGCGTCAGGCTCTTCGCTGACTGCTCGGAGCCTGGAGCCTGCTAGATTCCGTGTCTCCCTCTCTCTCTGACCCTCCCCTGCTCACACTGTCTCTCAGGAATACACTTTTTAAAAAATTACTAAAATTAAAAAAAAATAAACATTGAACACATTTTTTTTTTAAAGAAACGAAATTCTTCCCTTTCTCGTGGGAACAACCCCAGGTGCTGACATCAGGCACGCCAAACTCTGCAGTCCCACCTCTATCTACCCAAGCAACGGGCACCAAACTCTCCAAACAAGCCTCTTCTCTCCCTCAGAGGATTCTGGTGCCAGCAGTTAAACTAATCAAACATCGCTCCGCCGTATGAGAGCATTTCCAGGCCTGTTGCCGCCTGGATGATTACCGTAAGGTCCTTCCCTCCGGGAGATCCGTGCGGTGGGCCTGGGGCTCAGAGCGTGCCATGGGGAAGGGCAGGCAGGCACAGGCACCGCCGGCGGGCACGGGGCCACGGAGCTGAGGCTGCAGCCGCAGGCCCCAACTCGGGGGAGCAGACGCGCGCTGGCGAGAGGAGGGGGCTGTGGCAAACCGCGCGGATGCGGACGCTGTGTCCCCATCCTTCCGGAGAGATGGGAAACGTACACTTGTGTGTGGAAACCCCTGACTTAAGGGCTGGCACGTAAATCCAGAAGAGAAAAAGGACCTGTGTGTCAACAGGTCACGACTGGACGGAGCCACAGGCTGGAGTCGGTGAGTCGTGCCGTCAGATGGGCCGGAACGGGGCTGCCTGGGGCGACAGAGGACGCTGGCACTTGGTGGGTGTGCGGCCCTGCGTGAAGCACCCCCCACGGGGCCTTCTTGTGTGGCCCCCCCACCGGACGGAGGACACGGGCCCAGGGCCCGGGCGGTCACTTCACAGGCGTGACCCCAGAGAGGTCCCCTTTCACACCTGAAAAGTGACCCCTTGAAAACTGCCTCAAACTAAGGTCCTTCGGCAGCCCCGGGCCCCAGGCGAAGTGCTGCTGCCCCCCCTTCCGGAGGCCAACACATGCGGCCACGGGCCTGGAACAGCAGTGACCACACGCCTTGATCCTACTGGCCAGATGGCTGGTCGCATGAGCCCCTGCCAGGAGCCCGGGCGGCACACCGTCATCAAGGCAGAGGGTGACGTCCCCGTGGGCAGCAGCGAGGGCGGGGGTCTCCTGAGGGGGAGGGCGGACTCACACGAGACTCCCCAGGGAGACAGGCGCACCAGGAAGTTCAACTTGCCGTCTCCGTTGTCCCCATGGTCTTCGTCCCACGGCCACCAACCCAGCGTCCACAGATCCCGCTACCACGCCCGCCCGCCGCGGCCACCGCGGTCTCCTGCAGGCCCCACGGCCCCTGACGGCCATCAACACCACGTCCAGGGCGCCCGCGCGCCAGCTCACACTGGCCGCCCTTCGTCGTCCCCACCTGGGCCACAGGCATCAGCGCCGCGAGGCGCGCTGCCCCCACCGCGGGCCCTTCTCAAGCACCGACCAGCCATAGCCCCGTTATAAGCAAAATGTCATCTCTGTCACCATCACCCATCTATCCCACGGCCACCGTGCCAGGATCCTCATGACTACCTCCTCCACGAGCATCTTCAAAACCAGGCGGCACGTGGAGAATTTGCCGAGGTGACTTCCCCCGGCGGCTGGGACCACCCCCACCTTGCCAGCAGCTGGCCCCTCACACCTGGCCACCGTCGGCTGCTCGCCAGCAGGCCTTCTGCCCCCTCCACGCCCCTGCCCTGCAATCCTCTGGCCGGTGGGCGGGCAGAGCGCGGACAGGAAAGCACGGGTGTCGGTGGCCAGGCCCGCAAGTGGCGTGGGTGGCCTTGGCAAAGCAGCTGTTGTCTGGGACCGGCAACCGGCTCTGCCCCAACCACCGGGGAGGCCTGAAGCGGCTCCCTGCGTGCCCAGCAGCAGCGGCGGGCATCTGGCCGCGGCCGGCCCCACCCGCTCGATGCAAAGGTACTGGCACTTGATCCGAAGGTAGGGGACTCGTGAAGGCCGGGCACACGCTGAGTCTTGGCCCTGAGTCCCAGCCGGCCCAGCCCCTGCACGGCGCCCCTCTCGCGTGTTATGCACACGCACCTCCCCACACCTCCTGTGAGTGCCTGTGCGCGCAGTCTCCCAGGACACCACGGCCCAGTCAGGACCCTCGCCATCCATCTCCAGCCGCTGGGGATGACACGTCACACCTGGCGGGAATGAATTCCTTGTCGGGCAAAGGGCCTGAGGCAGCCCCTGTGCGTTTGCCTGACATGGCAGAAAAGGTGGAAGGCTCTGCCCTCACCCGGCTCCGGGGTGGGTGAGTCCGTGGCCTGGGGAATCTTCTAAGAACAGCATCTGACTTGATCACCAGTCAGACGGCCCCTGAACGTCAGCTCTGGGGCCAGAATCCTCATTTTATTTTATTTATTTTTAGAAATGTTTTAATGTTTTATTTATTTCTGAGAGGGAGAGGGAGAGAGAGAGAGAGAACGTGAGCAGGGGAGGGTCAGAGAGAGAGGGAGACAGAATATGAAAAAGGCTCCAGGCTCTGAGCTGTCAGCACAGAGGCCGACACGGGGCTCGAACCCACGAAACGTGAGATCATGATCTGAGCCGAAGTTGGACGCCTAACCGAGTGAGCCACCCAGGCGCCCCAAAGCTGTATTACTTTCTTAATTAACAAATAAAATACCTCAGGGTTGCCAGGGCAACAACATAGAAGGGACGGAATGGAGCCCCGGACAGCCGTGCTGATCCTGTGCTGTTTTTGTTCCGACTGTTACAGGGACAAAGACAAAATCCTATTCCTTTCTTTTAGATCTGTGTGTCCCTGTTAAGTAGAAAACAAAGGTATGAAAAGAGAGGTCAGGCTCTGAGGCTCATTCAACCGGCTGGGTTCTTTATCTAACGCTTCAGGGTGCCGACCTGGTAGTAAAAACAAAAGCACGAATACACGCACTTGATGCTTTCGAGTCTAAAACGACTTCGTACACCTGCATCGCCGCTGAATATAACTCTTCCTTACTTCGAGTTCAGAACATAGAGAAAGTGTTTGTGTATTTATATGGTATCTTTCAACCAACACGGGTAATTGTTTTCTGTACCTGAAGCCACCCGTTCCTTGTGCCTTTAAAATGTCGAGAGTGGAGGGGCGCCTGGGGGGCTCAGTCAGTTGGGTGCCCGACTTTGGCTCGGGTCATGATCTTGCAATTCATGAGTTCGAGCCCCGCGTCGGGCTCTGCGCTGACAGCTCAGAGCCTGGAGCTGCTTCAGATTCTGTGTCTCCCTCTCTCTCTCTCTGCCCCTCCCCTGCTCATGTTCTTTCTCTCTCAGAAATAAATAAATAGTAAAAAATTAAAAAAAAAAAGTTGAGAGTAGAGACGCGGGGGAGGGGAGTATGGGGAATCATTGAAGGCGTGTAGAGTTTGTTTTGCAAGAACTAAGACGAAAAAGTGCTGCAGGTGGATGGTGGTGATGGCCGCACAGCCGCGCGAATATGCTTAACACTACGGAACCGTACACTTAAAAATGCTGATGGCGGCCGATTTCACGTTGCGTATATTTTATCAGTTTTTTAAAAAGTCTAGAGTGATGGTTTTCAAACCTGTTTAGCAGTAAGACCCTTTCTCCAATGAAAACCCCTAGGCAGAACCTGGAATATGAAATAAAGTGGCTCGACCTGCGTGGGCGGGGGGCCTAACTGCCGCCCTTGGCTCCTTCCCCATCCCTGCCCTTTGAGGGCTATTGACAAGCTTCAGGACTCTTCAAAATACCCTTTTGTGAAAGAGCCCTCGAGCCCTAGTGGGGGCACTGAAGTATCTCTGAGGACGTATGGTCTGAAAACGGCCAGAGGTACCCGTTCCTGAACGGCAGGATTCGCTCCTCCCTGATTCATGTCTAAGTTCGGTCTCATCCGATCAACGTCTTTGCTGTAGAGCCTGACAGGTCGGGCTGTCTCGGGGATTCCCGTGCACAGAGGTTTTATTTGTTTTTAAGGTTCATTCCTTGAGGGGAGCCTGGGGGGCTCAGTCGGTTAAGCGTCACACTCTTGATTTCGGCTCAGGTCACGATCTCATGGTTCGTGAGATCGAGCCCCACGTTGGGCTCCGCGCCGACAGCACGGAGGTTTCTGGGGATGCTCTCTCTCTCTCTCTGCCTCTCCTCTGCTTACAGGCGCACAAGCTTTCTCTCAAAAGAAATAAAAAAAAAAGAAAACGATTCATTCCTTGAGAGAGATCCCCATAAGGATTCTCTTATTTTCAGAAACGTCCACTTAGCATGGAGTCCCTTTCATCGAATCTAAACCTGAGCACACGGCAGCTGTCACTGTGGCCGCAGCTCCCCCTGAAATCCAAGGGGTCCTCCCAGACTTCGGGGGGGCGGGTCAAGGCACAACCCAGGGCCCAATATCCAGGCCTCGGATCTTACCTCAGCTGCTCACTGGAAGCACATCGGTGGCAGGGCCTCAAACTCTATGTGAACTCTCTTGTGAATCCGGGTCTTTTCCGACTAAAAGGTCTGCAGCTTGAAGGGGTCAGAGATCCAGAAAACCCCAGAATCTGCATCAGACACAAGCTCAGATGTTGTCAGACGGGGCTGGACGTTGAACACGAGGCCGGAGCGTGTCGGCCGCACTCACCCAGCATCCGGGAGCGAACTCACCAGCCCCCTGACCGCCCCCTCTCCCTGCCCTCCCTCACCGGCTCCGGACTCCTGATGTCCCCTCAGCCCTGCACACGGACCCTCCAGCTCCCTGGTTGGTGCCATTGTCACTGGGCTGATGGCTAAGCGGCTTTGAACTGGCAACGACGAGGCGATGGTTGCATCAGGATGGGAGGGGCAGAGTCGCTGCAGGGGGCAGAGTCCGGGGCACACGGTCCGCGTGCGGGAGGGACGGGGTGTCGAGGTGGCGGGCAGAGCCATCCTCACCCCCCCCCNGAGGCGCTGGTGCGCAGGAAGAAGATGGAGCTGCTCCAGAGGTACGCCAGCGAGACCCTGCAGGCCCAGAGCGAGGACGCCCGGAGGCTGCTGGGCTACTAGCCCCCCCTCGTCCTGGACCGAGTCCTGGGCTCCCTCTCGCACCTTCTCCGACCCCCGGCCCCGCCAGGTGGGGCGCGGTTGGCTGTCGCAGGAAGCCGCTTACTCTCACCCTGAGCGAGTGCAGCGGGCTGCTCGCTGGCCGCCGCGGGCCTGTGCCGGGGACAGAGGTCATTTGTGACCGTTGGCAAGACGCAGGTTTCCGGAAAAGACCTCCCGCGCCCCGCTCTTGAAAGCGAGAGCACGTGGCGGCTCGGCGCCGTCGCCAGGGTTCTCCTGGCCTTCGTCACTCCTGCCTCCTGCCGCTTTCATTAAAGACTTTCATACGAAAGGGCCTCGGCGTCTGCGGCCTGTTCCCCGGGAAGCGGGCTGGGCGCGCCAGGGTGCGGGGGGCAGAGCCCGGGCGCACGGCGGGCGGGGTGCCGAGGCGGCGGCGCCCGGGGGTGTCCAGGCAGCGCGAGCTGGAGCCAAGCCTGTCATCTGGGTGCGTCCCTTCTTTCCGGGGGGCTGGGGGCGGCGACAGCAGAGACGAGGTGGGGACGGCAGTCTCGGAGCTGTGTGTGTGCAGGGCTCCGGGAGGGGAGTGAGCGGCAGGATCAGCCGGCGGCCTCTGGGTCCGGCCCGGCTGGGACCATCCGGGGAGCGCGGGTCTTCGGGTGGGTCAGGGGTCTGGCTGCCAGGAAAGGGCAGGGCCCCGTGTGGCCGCGGGCGGTCCTGGCAGGCCCCTGGGGGGCGGCTGCGGGCAGCAGGGAGCCGAGCGAGCCGGGCAAGGGGGCGACCCGGTCAGTGCGAGACCCGCTTCGGGAAGGTGTGTGGAGCTGGGGGTGGAGACGGGAGGCAGGGGCCCGGTCAGGCAGAGGCGGGGGCGGCCGTGCGGGGAAGGTGGCGGGATGGGGACCCGGGATGTACTGGGGTGAGGGCACCCCGCGTCCTGGCTTCCCCGAAGGAAGGGTGGCGCGGTCCCTCCTCGGCTGAGCCCCTGGGTGAGTGTGTGCAGGGAGCGGCGAGGGGTCGGGTGTTGGGACCCCCAGGGGAGGGGCAGGGCCGGACTCCGCTCTGGGACCCGGGCCCCCTCCCCAGCCTGGCCCGAGTCGGGGGCTCGGAGTCAGTCCCTCCAGGCCCCTGGCCTTGCCTGCCCTGTTTCAAAGCCCATGACGTCGCCCCAGGCTCTGCAGTGCCTTGGTGCGGGCGGGAGAGACGCCCTCATCACGGCCCTGGGGGCCCTGTGGCGCCCGGCTCAGACCACCCGGTTAGGGGCCTGCCTTCCAAGGGGCCCAGGCAGGCTTGGGGCCGCCCTGCGTCCAAGGGCAGCAGGAAGGTCAAAGGAAAAGGTGACAGAGGAGCCTGGGTGTGGGCCCCGGGGCTCCGGGCCTTCCTTCATCAGTCAGTGGAAGTCACAGGCTTCTAACGTCGGAGGCGGAGTCAGCAGCTGGAGCCCCCGCTTGGGTCCCGCGGTTACAGAGCCCCTCCCGGCCGGGCCGGGGTCTCGGGGCGGCTTCCCCAGGGCGCAGGCAGGACCGGGATTAGTGTCCCACACCTGAGGAGGCCGAGCCTGATGGCTCGCCCAAGGTCATGCCAATGAGAGCGGACCTGGGATTTGAATGAGCCTTGGTGTCGGTGTGTCTCAGGGCACGGCTGGCAGAATGGGCACAGCCACCGTGCTCGCCTCCTCCGGCCCCCCCCACGTCAGCATAGGTCCCTTCTGTGACCGGGGACAGATCGCAGAGGGTCTTGGTGGCTTGTGGATTCAGGGACTCCCGGGTGCCAGGCGCCCCCTTCAGGCACTTGGCAGTGTTTGGGGCACCTACTGTGTGCCCAGCACCCTTCTCTGCCCTGGGAATGGAGCAGTGGGCAAGGACGTCTGGCCCTGGCAGGGGCGCCCCTGACGGGGGACAGAAGTGTCCTTTGCTACGGCTGCAGGGCTCGGGCAACGACCTCCCGAGCACGGAGTCTCTTGGCTTCTCTGCGAAGCGCAGGGGTAGTCACCCCACCCCGCGGCCTGGCGCCCCCGGCGGTCACCAAACTGGGGTCTGGTCAGAGAACCAGCCTCGGCACCACGGGCTCTTTGCAGAAATCGGTTTAATGGTTTAGGAACGTGTACACTCTGGCTCTGCTAAGTTTCCACGAAGGCAACTTCTCCATGTTTTAAAAAATAGATCTGCTATAAAGATTTACGTATCATAAATAGGTAAGATGAAAAATTCCCAACTGGAAAATGGCACCGCCTTGGCCGAGGCCCTCCCTGCGCCCCCACCCGCGGCGGCCCCCCGCGGAGGAGTGACCCAATTCAATATGAACCAGGAGCTCCTGCAGCTCGGCGCCCGGCTGGGGCCGGTCCTGACCCCCCTCCGGCTCGGGAGTCGGTCCCGGTCCCGGGCGCGTGCAAGCCCCCAGCCTTCTCCTTCGGGCCACACAGACCGCCCCGTCCTGCCAGGGCCCTCCTGGCCGTGACCCCTGCACCCGGGCCCCTGACCGCCCCGCCCCCCCCACGCCTGGGCTGCCGCAGGAGCGAACGGCGGTGCCGTGTCGCACAACTGCCCCACGTGCTCTTACCCAAGTCCGGGCCGCAGGTGACAGGGGACTGAGGCCCCGGCCGCTGGGTCACCAGAGGCCGCCCAGCGCGGGCCCTGAGCACCCGCCTGCGGACGAGGCGGACGCCGGAGCGGCCCCTGCGCCTGCAGGAAGCGGCCTCTGCCCCGGGAGAGGGGGCGACCGGTTCCCAGGCGTGTGCCCGGCTCGAGGGCGTGAACAGAAGGGCGGGGGGTGCGGGGGGTGCGCGGCCTGCACGGGGGAGCCCGGGACGCGGGGAGAAGCCGGGGCGCGCGGATGGAGTCGGGACCTGGCGCCCCGGGGGGGCGGGGCAGCAGCGCCCTCGTGACCTTCTGCAAATGCCGCCCCGGGCCGCACCCGCTAGACGCCCAGGGACCCAGGAGGGGCCCGAGATGCGCGGGGAGCAGGGGCGCGCCCAGGGCAGAGGGGCGGGGGGGGGGGGGGGGGGGGGGC
>NW_024080946.1:1556171-1686260 GCF_003009895.1 Hyaena hyaena | reverse complement strand
AAGACCACCGGGGACCAAGAGGTCTTCCTGCTCCCAGCTCCCCCCCAACCCAGGCCACCAGTGGACTGTGACTGCCCGCAACACGGGTCCCCGTCGGGCCAGCCTCCGTCCCCTCCAGAACCGGGCCCAGACATCCCGGCTGAAAGGGACTCACCAGCCCCCCCGGGCTCGGCCCGGCCACGGAAGCCTCCGTGCCAGGCCCACAGAAGGCTGTGGGTCGGGCCTGCCTTGGAGAAGGGGGTCGGGTGGGGGCGCAGAGCAAAGCACAGGAAGCGGAAGGCGAGGGAGGTCAGGCAGTGCTCTCACGCCTGGGCTCCGCAGGGCGCTGGGCTGCGTCGCCCCGACGTGACCTTGCCCGTGGCTCGGACAGCAGCTTATCTCCTGGGGCCCGGCACTGGGGGGGACCAAGGGGCCAGGCTGGGCCGACACGGAGGGTCCCAGGGTTGAGGAAGACCATCCCCCCCACCCCCAGCTCAATCCCTGTGACCCTGAGCTACCCCCGGCCTGTGCTTCCAAGGGCCCCAGTGACCCCCCCCCCCCCCACGCACCCGCGCACGTGGCCCAGAAGGATGAAACAGCCGGACCCGGGCTGCGGGGCCTCGCCTTTCTGGTTGGAGAAACCAGAAGCTGGACTGGAAGGAGGGAGCTGCTCCATGGCCAAGGCCGGGTGCCCTGAGGGTCCTCTTGGACCGCAGCCTCGGGGAGGCCAGCCTTACTTTTCCCACAAATGTCCACCCTTCGGCCTCATCCCCCCAAGCCCCCAAGCTCTGAGCGTCGGTGCTGAAGGAATCGGCTGGTTTCGCAGCCTGAGTGGCCGACCTTCGGGCCCCCGGGCAGCAGGCAGTCCCCGCTCGGCTGTGGGCCACGACCCCGTCCTTGTGCCGATGGAACCAAGAAGCGATACGGAAAACCAGACGCTCGGGAGGTTTGGCTGCGAGGGCGGCGGCCCCCAGCCTCCCACGAGCTTCGGGCCGGCAGTGAGGGCAGGAAGGGGCTGGGGCTTTCCTGGGACCCAGCGCAGCAACCGGCTCTGCTGGGCGGGTTGCTCTCGCTCTCCGGCGACACACAAAGGCCCTGGGGTGACCCGGAAGAATCCACATCCCTGGAAGGCGGCAACCTGCTGCCGCAGCTACAGCAAGGCTCGAGGTGTGAAATGGTCAGAACCAGGCCGCGAGGGGCCGCGGGGGGCCCGGCCCCTCTCCTGCTGGGATCCACACCGGCGGCGGCCACGGGCTGGCCGGAGGGGCTCTGCACCCCGCCAGCCAACGAGCCCCCTTTAGAAGGCATCCCGCGTCTTCCTCGAGCGTAGCTTTCCCATCAAGCGCCCGGGCCACGGCATGGAGAGTTCCAGGGCTTTATCCAGCTGCTGGCGCCACGGGGGGCCAGCTCCGGAGGGGGGGGCCTGGCAGGCCAGAGACACAGAGACAGAGAGAGACAGAGAGAGAGAGAGGAGGGGAGGCCCCCGCCTGCCTGCCCTGCGCCCCGGTCAGCAGCCGCAGCCCCAGCTCTCCCCGACGTCCTTGGTGTCCAGCTGGATGTGGTCGGTGCCCTTGTCGCTGAGCAGGGGGCCGCCGTGCCGCACGACCAGCTCCGTGGCCACCCGCACGAAGGCCTCCTCCACGTTGCTCGAGTCCTTGGCCGACGTCTCGATGGCGCACAGGATGTCGTAGCGCTCTGCCAGGCTCTGCGCCTCGGCCAGCGGGACCTCCCGGAGCGCGCCCAGGTCCGACTTGTTCCCTGCGGGGAAAGGCCCGGCGCAGCCCGGTGAGGCCTGGTCCCGCCCGGCGGGGCCGCACGGTCAAGCATCAGGCCGCCCAGCGCGTGCTGCCAGCTACCCAGGAGCCCCTTCTTGGGCGGCCCTCGGTCTTTTTTGAGGGGAAAAAAAAAAGACCTTTTGTTTGAAAGCTCTTATTCGAGCCTTTCGGCCCTCATTTTGTTTTTCTTTTTTATCTCTGCCAGCGGCTTCGGTCTCTGCGTTGACTCTAACAAATCAGAGCAGGAAACTTTGGTGAGAAGAACGCGGTACTGGAGAGCTGCAGGAAACCTGGGCTCCCTTTCGCTTGCCGTGTGACCCTGGGCTAAGTCACTTCATCCCTGAGTCTCAGCTTCCCCATCAGTGATGCCACCTTCAGTACAACAGGAGGGATCAAAGGGTACAGCGAACGTGACAACAACCGGCACTTGGCGGACACTTGCCACCAGGGGGCATAACAAAAGGGTCTGGCATGGCCAACTGTTTTCTTTGCTACACTTTGCTGATGCTTATAGTTTACTCTCTCCTATTTTCCTTTGGAATTCTTTTACTCCCCGTAAGATTGTGACTTTTGATTATTTTGCTTTTCTGCTAGTAAGAGCACAGCCTCTCACCTGACCTGAGAGCGCACCTCTGGTTTCTTCTGTAAGGTGGCAGGTGTTTCATTATGTTCTCAATAATCTGGTCAACGGCTCCTTGACCCAATTTCTAGAAGATTTTTTTTTAATGTTTTATTTATTTCTGAGAGAGAGAGAGAGAGAGACAGTGTGAGCAGGGGAGGGTCAGAGAGAGAGAGGGAGATACAGAATCTGAAACAGACTCCAGGCTCTGAGCTGTCAGCACAGTGCCCGACACGGGGCTCGAACCCACGAACTGTGAGATCGTGACCTGAGCCGAAGCTGGAAGCTTAACCAACTGAGCCACCCAGGCGCCCCTAGAAGACTTTTTTTAAGTCTCTAAGTGGTTGACTTTTTTAACATGATTACAGGGAGGACACAAAAAAATAGATAACCGTCAGGCACCTGACTTTGGCTCAGGTCACGATCTGGAGGTTTGTGGGTTCGAGCCCCACGTCGGGCTCTGTGCTGACAGCTCAGAGCTTGGATCCTGCTTCGGATTCTGTCTTCCTCTTTCTCTGCCCCTCCCCCACTCGTGCTGTCTCTTAAAAACGAATGAACATTAAAAAATTTAAAAATAAAAAACAGATAACCATCTATAAAGATCAAGGCTGTCTTTGGTAACCTTAAATGGTATAGCAACTAATTTCAATATGTGGTACTTGTTTGGATCCTGAGTTCAACAAAGTGAAAAAAAAGTACATGTGATATTTATAAGCAATTATAAATCTGAACACTCTTTAGCCATTTGATTATATTAAGAAAATATCAACATGGGGGGTACCTAGGTGGCTCAGTCGATTATCTGACTCTCGTTTTTGGCTCAGGTCATGATCTTGTGGTTTGTGAGTTCTCATCCTGCACTGGGCTCTGACAGCGCAGAGCCAGTTTGGGATTCTCTCTCTCCCTCTCTCTGCCTCTCCCCTGCTCTCTCTCTCAAAAAATAAACTGAGTAATAATAAGAAGAAAGTATCAATACATTGTAGATGTGAAAATGGTATTGTTATGTACTTTTGAAGTGTTTGTGTCTTTTATAAATTTATGCTGGAATATTTGTAGATGAAATAGCTTGGTGCTGGGATTTATCCCAAAGCAAGACAAGGGGGGGAAGGGATGAGGGTAGAGAGGAAACTGGCCGTGAGGTGCCCACTGCTGAAGCCGGGTGATGGGTATCTGGGTTCACTGTACTATCCTATGTTTGTATTGGTATAAAGTGCTCTATGACAGAATGTTTTATTTTAAATGTTCTGGACACACGGGAAATGTGAGGCCGGGCACGGAGAACCGCGCTCCCGGCTGGGGCATCGCGCTCCACTGAGCACTCCCACGTCCCAGGCCAGGCAGGGAGCCAAGCACCAGCCTTTCCCCAGCGGGAGCTCTGTCCGGGCCCCACCTCTACAACCTCATCTTAGAAGAGTCTGTCTCTAAAAAAAGAAAAAAAAAAAATCAGGGCGCCTGGGTGGCTCAGGCAGTTGAGCATCCAACTCTTGACTTCGGCTCAAGTCATGATCTCACAGTTCGTGGGTTCGAGCCCCACTTCGGGCTCTGTGCTGACAGTGCGGAGCCTGCTTGCGATTTTTCTCTCTCTCCCTTTCTCTCTGCCCCTCCCCAAATGTGCATGTGTGCATGCTCTCTCTCGCTCAAAATAAACTTAAAAAATTAAAAATCTGTCTCCCCTCTGCCCCTCCCCTGCTTGCACACATGTCCGCACACTCTCTCTCTCAAGAAAAAAAAGGAAGAAGAATCTGCCAGACTGTTGGAATGAGGACCCCAGACCACAGAAATGGTCCGAAGCTTTTGAGCCCAGGTCAGGGAGGGAAAGGGAAAATGTTAGTAAGGGCATCCCTTTGCAACAGGGGTTCTCAAAGTGGGGTCTCTGGGCCGCAGAATGGGCGCCACCGCCGTCACCTGGGAACCCGTAAGGAAAGGCACCCTCACGGGCCCCGCCCGGCCCTCCGGAACCGGACACGGAGCCTAGCATCCGTACTTCCACAAGCCCTCGGACTGACCCGGGAGCACGCAGAGGCTCGAGGGGCGCCGCTCTGCGGGGCGGTGGGGCGGTTCAGCCCTGAACTCCCACCAGCAGGGCCCCAGCTTCGTGCTTCTCTGCTCACAGGCTGTGCGGACTGGGAAAAATTACTTCCCTTCTCTGAGCCTTGGCTCTGCCCTCACAAACCAAGAGGAGCCGATAGCCAGGGCTCCGGGCGCTGAATCCAGGGACACACGTGAAGATCTAACCAGGGTTGACCCCGGGGGGACACGGGACGTACAAAGCCCCTTTCTTCCTCCCTCCAACTGCAGTTTCGAATGTAACTCTGTAAGCGACTGGCGGGATCAGAATTTGCGAGATCACCGTTCGGGCTCTGGCTCTGGGCCTGCCTGGCCAAGTTCAGCTTCTCTCTGCGCTCCACCCGCCCTTTGTTTAACAAGGAGAAAGAGGGGCGCCTGGGGGGCTCAGTCAGTTAAGCGTCTGACTCCGGCGCAGGTCATGATGTCGCAGTCCGTGGGTTCGAGCCCCGCGCCGGGCTCTGTGCTGACAGTCAGGAGCCTGGAGCTGTTTTGGATTCTGTTTCACTCTCTCTCTGGCCCTCCCCCACTTGCATTCTGTCTCTCTCTCAAAAATAAATAAACGTTAAAAAGAAAACCAAAAGACAGCTAGACCCGTGGCCCCGAGGGACCCTGCGGCCCGGCCCCGGCCCCCTCCGCTCACCGATCAGCAGCTGCACAATGTTGGAGCCCGCGTACTTCCTCACGTCCTCGATCCAGTGTGGCACCGACAGGAAGGAGCTCCTCTTGGTGATGTCGTACGCGAGGATGGCCCCGTTGGCGCTGCGGTAGTAGCTCTGGGTGATGGTGCGGAATCGCTCCTGGCCAGCTGTGTCCCAGATCTGCAGCTACAGAAACAGGGGGGGCCCCGTGAACCCGGTGGTGGGGCCAGGCACGGGGGACAGGGAGGGCAGCCCCACAGACCCACGCCCAAGGCGCTGGTCCGCCTGGGCAGGACGCCGGCCCGCACCTTGGCGGGAATCACGGCAGCGGGGCTGAAGGTGGACAGAGAGAGAAGAACGTCTGAGCCCTTACGCCAAACAACTCCGTGGCCCGGCTCTGGGGGCGGGGGGGGGGGGGGCGGGAGGGTGCAGAGGGAAGGTGGGGAGCCCTCCTCTCTGCTCTACCAGAGTCCCCAGGGAAAGGTGGACAGGGGACATTCTGTGCTGCGGCAGGAAGTGCATTTGGCCCAGGGCTCCCCCAAACCCTGGGCTCACTGCTGTGCGACACTGAACCAGAAGAGCTCGAGCAGCTCCCACCCAGTCCAGCGAGCTGGTTCTGGTACCCTGTGCTGCTGGCTGTGTGTGCAGCGCCCGCACCTACCCCTCTCTGGGCCCGAAAACACACCGTCCACCCAGCCAGCATCAGGGATCTCTGCTTCTGCCTCCGAGATGCCTGGTGCGGAGGGATGGGCTGCGGCAGCGACGGCCTGGGGAGGTGATGGGATGAGTCCCCTTGTGGGGCGATGACAGATAGGGCGGGGGACCTTGGACCTTCAGTGCGCCCTGGGCGGGAGGCTGCGCACTCTGGGTGGCGGTCACCAGCTCGGGCACCATGGACGTGGGCACCTCTCCCCTCGCCCCACAGAGAGAGGTCCAAGCGTGAACGAACTCAGCCGCAACGTGTCCCCGGAGACCCTCCTGTCTGGAGACCTATTTCCTCCCCAGCTACGAAGGGCTCCAAGGAAACGAGGTCTCTGCCAGCCCCGCGTGGGGTGAAGCGAAAGGCATTGAACTCTGGCAACACACAAACCCGGAAGCCAGCTCACCGAGAAACCCAGCCCCGGAGATGAGCACCTACCCCAGAGAGAGCCCATCGCACAAAAGACAGAGGCCAAACAAACACCGAAAAACAGTGACTTGGGCGAAACAAAAACTATGCAGAGGCCAATTTTGCTTTATCAAAACAAACATCAGTATTTTCAGAGATAGGAAGAGATACAAAAAACAGTAATAGAATACTTTTTCTTTAAGTTTGTGGGAGTATTCGGGGAAAAAAAAAGAGCCTTTGACAATGAAAAATATATCCATGAAAAATACAACCTAAGGGTTGGAAGATAAAGTTGAAGAAATGTCTCCAAAATCAAGGAACACAAAGAGAAAAGAGGAGATAAAAGGGTAAGAGGGGAAACAATTGTAGAGCCAGCCTAGGGGTCTCCTATCAGGATAGAAAGTGTTTCAGAAGAAAAAGAAGAGCAGGGCGCCCGGGGGGCTCAGTCGGTTGAGCGTCCGACTTCGGCTCAGGTCATGATCTCACAGTTCGCGAGTTCGAGCCCCGCGTCGGGCTCTGTGCTGACAGCTCGGAGCCTGGAGCTGCTTCAGGTTCTGTGTCTCCCTCTCTCTCTGCCCCTCCCCCACTCGCTCTCTGTCTGTGTCTCTGAAAATAAAATAAAGACATAAAATTAAAAAAGATTTTTTAATGCTTAAAACTATGACAGATAGTAATTTCCCACCCAGAATTCTCTACACTATTAACCATCTGTCAAGTGTGGTGGTTTGTTAAACACATTTTCAGATACACAGGCCTCAAAACATTTATCTCCCTGCCACCCTTTCTCAGGAAGCTACCGACGGTACCTCTACCTAAAGAAATCCATCCCAAATAAGAAAATGCGGGGCCCAGAAACAGAGACTTCAATTCGAGGGAAAGGCAAAGGGAACTTCAGGGCGGAGGTGGAGGGAGGCCCCCAGACAAGAGCGGGCGGGCGGGCGAGCCTGGACGGCCACCAACGGGGGCGGGCAGGGGACAGCCTGTGGCCCCGGCAGACGAGCCCTCCCTCCGTAAACAACCGTTCGCCTGAGAGAAATACGGGAGGCCGCCACGTTCAAGAGGAGAACAAGGAGCGTGAGACCCGAGTCCTGAGAGAAGCAGAAGTCATAAAACGCGCCTCCTGACCATCCTGACTGCCACCCGGCGACGGCTTCCCGACTGCCGGACGGCGGGTTCGAATCCGAGCAGAGCATGCGGTCCCACAGGGCCAAGGAGGCGAACGTCAGAGCCTGGAGCGACGTGGGGGCGGGAAGGCCCCAAGGCTGCGAGGGGCGGTGGCGGGGTCCTTGGGGAGTCGTTTCCTGAGCGCCCCGCGCACAGGCCGAGACTCCCAGAACCTTACGGGGAGTGGCTCCCACAGCGGGGAGAAGAGACCCGAGACGGAGGCTGAGCCGTTCTGGGGGGCCGCGGCGGGGGGCCCTAGCACCTGTGAGCGACCCCTACCGCAAGCTGCCACATCAGAAGGGCCGGACCCCACGGGTGAAGACCGTGACCGGGCGAAGGCCCCCACACACCTTCCCTGACAGAGCCTAAAACCAAGCGCCGACCCGAGTCTCAGGTGCGGAGGCGGAGGCTGACCTCCGTCAAGCCAGAGGCTAGAGGAACGTCCCTGGACGCCGTGTATCCGCCCTGACAAAACCGGCCTACCCAGGTTCAAAGCGATCGGCCAACAAACTGAACTGACTCTTAGGACGCGAATCAATGCTCAAGAGAAGAGTGCGGCGCCTGAGTGGCTCAGGTCATGATCCCGGGGTTGTGGGATCGATCCCCGCGTCCGGCTCCACGCTGAGCATGGAGCCTGCTCAAGCTTCTCTCTCTCGGGGCGCCTGGGTGGCTTAGTGGGCTCGGCGTCCGACGTCGGCTCAGGTCATGATCTCACGGTTCGTGGGTTCGAGCCCCGCGTCAGGCTCTGTGCTGACTGCCAGCTCAGAGCCTGGAGCCTGTTTCGGATTCTGTGTCTCCCTCTCTCTCTGACCCTCCTCTGCTCACACTGTCTCTCTCTCTCTCAGAAATAAATAAAACGTTGGGGTGCCTGGGTGGCTTAGTCGGTTAAGCGTCCGACTTTCGCTTAGGTCATGATCTCGCGGTTCGTGGGTTCGAGCCCCACGTCGGGCTCTGTGCTGACTGCCAGCTGAGAGCCTGGAGCCTGTTTCAGAGTCACTCCCTCTCTCTCTGACCCTCCCCTGCTCACACTGTCTCTCTCTCTCTCAGAAATAAATAAAACGTTGGGGTGCCTGGGTGGCTTAGTCGGTTAAGCGTCCGACTTTCGCTTAGGTCATGATCTCGCGGTTCGTGGGTTCGGGCCCCGCGTCGGGCTCTGTGCTGACTGCCAGCTCAGAGCCTGGAGCCTGTTTCTGACCCTCTCAGTCTGTGACTCCCTCTCTCTCTGACCCTCCCCTGCTCACACTGTCTCTCTCTCTCTCAGAAATAAATAAAACGTTGGGGTGCCTGGGTGGCTTAGTCGGTTAAGCGTCCGACTTTCGCTTAGGTCATGATCTCGCGGTTCGTGGGTTCGAGCCCCGCACTGGGGTCTGTGCTGACAGCTCAGACCCTGGAGCCTGTTTTGGATTCTGTGTCTCCCTCTCTCTCTGACCCTCCTCTGCTCACACTGTCTCTCTCTCTCTCAGAAATAAATAAAACGTTGGGGTGCCTGGGTGGCTTAGTCGGTTAAGCGTCCGACTTTCGCTTAGGTCATGATCTCGCGGTTCGTGGGTTCGGGCCCCGCGTCGGGCTCTGTGCTGACTGCCAGCTCAGAGCCTGGAGCCTGTTTCTGACCCTCCCCTGCTCATGCTGTCTCTCTCTCTCCTAGAAATAAATAAAACATTAAAAAAAAAAAAAGATGCCCTCCAGGAATGATACTAAATGGAAACGCTGATCTACTAAAGGGATGAGGAGCACCAGAAATGGTAAGTAGTAGGTATATACAAAATATTATTGTTTCTTGTATTTTCCTTATAAGACAACTGACCAGAAAACGATAAATAATGACCGCAAGGTGGGATTTATACTGTGAAAGAAACAAAAAGTAGGACAATAATAGCACATACAGGAAAGGAAGGCAGACAGACACGTGAAATTGTGCTCTTTTAAGACACTTGCGAGGTGTCAGATGCGATGTGAAGTGTTAAGTGCCGGTCGCCACGTATGAAGGGATCCAAAGCTGTAAAGAGACTTTATAAGTGAAGGATGTGTCTGGTGACCCTGGTAAGAGAAACAGCAAGTCAGTAGAGGAAATTAAATGGTATTCTTTCCTTTTTAATTTTTATTTTTTGGTTTTTCTTTATTTTGAGAGAGAGAAAGAGGTGTGCAAGCAGGGGAGGGGCAGAGAGAGAGGGAGAGAGAGAATCCCAAGCAGGCTCTGTGCTGTCAGCATAGAGCCCAAGGAGAGCACCTTAAGTACAAAGACACAAATCGGTAGCCTGTAAAAACAATGAAATATACAAAATACATCTAAGAAGTAAGCAGAAGAAAGTATGTGAATGACGGTTATAGTGGTATCAGAGGCTTCCAAACAAAGAATTACGAGAGATAAAGAGAAAATGTGGGGCGCCCGGGTGGCTCCACTGGTTAAGCATCTCTTGATATCGGCTCAGGTCATGATCTCACAGCTGTGGGATCGAGCCCCATGTTGGGCTCAGCATGGAGTGTGAAGCCTGCTTGGGAGTCTCTCTCTCCCTCTCTTTCCCACTCATACTCACTCCCTACCCCCTCTCAAAAGAAATAAACCTAAAAAAAAGAAAAAAATCTCTCTCCACCTCTCCCTTCCTCCCCAACTCACGCACATATGTGTACTCTCTCTCAAAAAAAGAGACATTTCATAATGATACAAGAGGCAATTATCAGGACATAATGATACTAAATATGTATCTAGCTAATTATAGAGTTTTAAATCTCGCCAAGTTAAAACAGATGTAACTAAAGGGAGAAACAAATCCACAACTGTAGTTGGAGATTTTGACACCTCTCTGAGGAACTGAGAGAATACTACAGAGAGAAAAAAACCCCACACAGTGTGGGTAAAGAGTGTCTAAACAACACTACTGATCAAATCGACATTTCCAGAACACCACACCCAGCACAGCAGAACTGCCCATTTTTTCCCAAGCGGACCCAGAACGTTTCACCAAGAAAAACCACATACATAATTGGGCCTCAGGAAACGTCAAAAGATTGAATTCTGAGAGAGTAGCACTCTCGCCACAAAAACAAATGACCAAACAAACAAACAAACAGAAAACCTAAAGCAGAAGTCAAGAAAGCTCTGAGAGCGAGTTCTTCAAGAAGACAGAACTGAGACGAGGTTTACGGTATGCTGGACAAACAGGGAGGAAAGCTTTCCCAGCCAGGACCTCCCTTAACTGGAGAGATGAATTAATGGTAACAACACAGACACGTAAACAAAACAAGACGATATTGCTTCCAGAAGAACTAGTGGACGAGGCCAAACGAAAAATAATGGCAGTACGTACGCTACACGGCTTTGCGGAGAACCACTCTTACTAATCCTAACCATTAATTGAACAATTCATTCAACCATTTCAACAAGAACTTACTGAACACCGAGAGACGGGGGCCCACCAAACGGATATGAATTGCTGTCCTCAAGCGTACAAGCAGGAGACAAATGCCAATTAAGATCATAAGTGATAAGGGTTTATAATGATTATAAAATACATTTATGCGTAAGTATGTATAATGTAAATAGTATCAATCATAAGTAAATAATAAAAATAAGAAGTATGCTAGATGGTGATCAGATGGGATAAAACGAGCCGGGAGAGAGATTATGAGGAATGAAGACTCACACAGGATGACCACAGAAGGCCTCAAGATCAGCTGTTGGTAAAGATCTGGACAAAGCTGGCTGACGGTGCAGACGTCTGGGAGATAAGCATTCCAGGGAGAGAGAAGGGCAAGTGCAAAGGCCCTGAAGCAGAGACAAAGCACGAGGACCGGGGTGTTTGGAGGGGACTGCAGAGGGAGAGAGTAGAAGGGATGACCAGGGCGGGGAGCGGGGACCAGATCACACAGTACCTTCCAGACCACCGTAGGTGAGAGCTTTTGGACTTCACTCTGAGTGAAGGTGGGAAGCCGTGGGAGTTTAGAGCCAATCAGATTTCCTTTCTAACAGGATCACTCTGACTGCTGCACTGAGGAGAGATCAAAAGAGAGCAGGGAGAGAATAGGTTCCTGATCTAATCAACACCCCACGCGACTCAATTGGGAGCACGTGGAGTGTGTACGTGGAGTGTGTACGTGTGCGCTGGGGGCTGGGGCGGCACTGAGTCAGTTAACTCTCACCTTCTGAAGTCAGAAGTCAATAGACTGTGTGTGCAAGCGGGAGGAAGGGAGGGAGGTAGCAATATAAGCAGAATAAATAGAAAAATCCCATCAACTGAACTGAGCTAGAAGTGGTTACGCCCAGAGGCTAGGGGTGAGGGTAACAAGAGACCTTTCCGTAAACAAACCTTGTTGAACCCAATGACTCTTTAAACCATATACAAGTAATAACTCTGATAAAAATAAAAACCAAAGTAAAAAACCAACACAATCGCTACAGATCAAGGTATCTGGGTCAACCAATTGGTGAAATTTGGGCAGCAATGGAGGAGATATTTCTGGAAAGTAGGTCCTTCCCATGACTGGAGAGATCCTCCTCCTCTCCCACATTAGAGGAAGGGAAGGGAAAGAGCAGTGTCACGGTCTGGGGTCCACAGGCCTGAGATGGTAAACCCAGCACCATCACTTTCTAGCGTGATATCTCTGGGCTGCAACTTAAATTCAGTTTCTCATCCGTTTAAAAAAAAAAAAAGGGGGCGCCTGGGTGGCTTCGTCGGTTAAGCGTCCGACTTTCGCTCAGGTCATGATCTCGCGGTTCGTGGGTTCGAGCCCCGCGTCGGGCTCTGTGCTGACTGCCAGCTCAGAGCCTGGAGCCTGTTTCAGTCTGTGACTCCCTCTCTCTCTGACCCTCCCCTGCTCACGCTGTCTCTCTCTCTCTCCTTGAAATAAATAAAAACATTAAAAAGAAGTAAAAAAAAAAAAAAAGGCCTGTAAGGGACAAATGACAGATTCTGTGTACACGGTGCCTAACACGGAAAAGGTGCTGGATGAATGCATCCACTTATCCATATATTTTTTAAAACTTTTTAAATGTTTATCTTTGACAGAGAGAGTGTGAGCAGGGAAAGGGCAGAAAGAGGGGGATACGCAGAATCCGAAACAGGCTCCAGGCTCTGAGCTGTCAGCACAGAGCCCGACACGGGGCTCGAACCCACGGACCACGGGATCATGACCTGAACGGAAGTCAGACGCTCAACTGACCGAGCCACCCAGGTGCCCCCATTTAACCATATTTATGGAGCTATTATGATTTTTGGCTAGTGTTGTTCATCTATACAAAGGAGATTTAATGAGAGGCAGGCTAAATAAAATGCCCAAAGAAAACTACGCTGGGCTGTGGCCGTGGGTCATCCCCTCGTCCATCGAATGTGTGCTGAGCGCCTGCCGCGCGCCAGGCCCCGTTCTGAGAACAGGGAACAAAACCAAAACAGAGTCCGCGTCCCAGCAAAAGGCGACAGACAAGAATGCAGGTAGGATCCTTGCAGGGAAGGGTAACGGACCCTCCGAAGAAAATAAAGGTAATGGGAGACACACGCGGGGAGAGGGGTCGCCTAGGGCGGTCACAGAAGGGGACGCTCGCGCTGAGGCCTGATGACGAGAAGCCAATCGTGGGGACAGCGTCCGGGCAGAGGGAACAGGGCAACAGTGTCCGGAAGGACAAAGCCTGCCGTGTTGGGAGACACAGAGGGGGCAGTGTGGCCAGATGGCAGCGGAAGGGGACGTGGAAGAGGCGCGGTCAGACGCAGACTGTGAAGCCAGAACATGAAGGTCCTTCGGGCCAGTGTCCAGTGCGGGCTTCATTTTTGCTGCCGCGGGAGGTGGTCTGCGGCAGGAGATGCGCATCAGGCATCCCTTTCACCCCGCGTCGCACCAGGTGGGCCCGCTGCCTACCTCGGAGCCTCTCCGATTCTAGCCAGCGGTGCCTGTTGGAAACGACCGGGCACTCGTGAGGCGCAGGCGACAGAGCCTTACGCCCTAGGGATCAACCCTCGGCTGTGGGGAGCAAGGGACGCCGGCCGGACCAAGCCCTATTTGCCCGTGGCAGTGACCGACCTGAGGATGCAGCCTCGTAACTGGCCCTTCCCGGGCTGTGTCACCCTCTCCGGCTGCCAAGACAAACGAGAGCCGCGTGCAAGCCCTGGTCTCGGGCCGTTTGGCACAGGGACCCCCGGCTAAGCCGAGAAGCGCTCTTGACGGACGCCTGTGGGGGACACCTGGGTTGTTGCGTGGACCGTGGCGCTGCCGTCGGGTCGCAGAGAAGGTCTGGTCGAGGAGGCGCAATCTCTTGGCCCAAACGCCCTCTGGGTTCCAGAAGATGCGGCAGAAGCCCAGCAAAGCCTCTCTGCCGGAGCCCCGGGTTGGCCACGAGGCAGCGCCCCGAGGGGGTCTGGGAGGAGATTCGATGAGTGCGATGGGCAAGGGCGGGAAGGCGACGGGCCAGGCAAGCGCACCCGCGCCATCCGGAACCGTCCGTCGGAGAGCAGGACGCAGGCTCCGTTTCTCAGGAGGCGCAGCAGGACCCGCTGCGTGGACGCCCTGGGGTCCCGCGGCAGACAGAGGCCGCCTGCCCCGTGCGCAGAGCAGAACGCCAGGCTCCGGCGGCCCCGTGATGGGCCAGAGCATCCGGGCATGATGCTGGGCCCAAGCCCGTCGGTCTGTCTGTCTGTCCGCCTACCTCCCTGCTCCCCACCCTGAGCAGGGGCCTGGGTGGCGGGCTCTCCGGGCGCGGGGTCTTCTGTTGCTCCCTCCCTTCCACGCGCTGTCACGGAGCCTCACCCCGGGGCCACTGCCGATGGCCTTGAACCTGCCCCAGGTCCCTCCCGCAGCGCAGCCTGTTCTCCACACGGTCGCCAGCGGGTGTTGGGGGGGAGCTTGTCGCTCCTCGGCTCTCCTCCCCGGAAAGGCCTGCAGCCGGGGCCTCAGTCGCCTTCCCGGAACCTCCCTTGGGCCGTACGTGCTGCTGGCGGATCCCTGGGCGCTCCCAGGTCTCTACACCAGCCCCGGCCCTTGATACGCCCCTTCCTGCAAGCCCTTCCCCCAGCCTGGCGCAGGTCGGCCGCCTCCCTTCACTTCCAGCCGCCCCCGTCCCCTCACCCCGATTTACTTTTCCTCCACGGATCTTTGTATTTATTTATTTATTTATTTTTTAATATTTTTATTTATTTCTAAAATTTTTTTTTAATGTTTTATTTATTTCTAGGAGAGAGAGAGAGACAGCGTGAGCAGGGGAGGGTCAGAGAGAGAGGGAGTCACAGACTGAAACAGGCTCCAGGCTCTGAGCTGGCAGTCAGCACAGAGCCCGACGCGGGGCCCGAACCCACGAACCGCGAGGTCATGACCTAAGCGAAAGTCGGACGCTTAACCGACTAAGCTACCCGGGCGCCCCGTATTTATTTTTTTAAGCTGATTTATTGTGTGAGAGAGAAAGAGAGAAACAGGGAGAGGGGCAGAGAGAGAGAGGGAGAGAATCCCAAGCGGGCTCCACGGCGTCAGCGCAGAGCCCAACGCGGGGCTCGAACTCATGACCCCTGAGATCGTGTCCCGACCTGAAACCGAGTCAGACTCTTAGGCGACTGGGCCACCCCGGCGCCCCGACTCTTCCTCCAGACGCAGCGCTCACACACGGGCACTCTAGGCGTTTACAGTCCTTCCCTCCTAGGAGTCTGAGGGCAGAGCCTGCCCGGCTGGCTTTCCGCACTATGCCCAGCACGGCGCCTGGCATGCGCGAGGCCCTCGGATAATACACGCTGGACCGATGAGCACCCTTCCGCCCCGAGAGCCTCGTCGCCCGGCCCCGCCGCGGCTCCGCTGGGCTCCCGGCCCCGGCTCAGGAACGCCAATCCCTGAGAGCTGTCCTACCGCAAGTCCAAGTCCGTAATCAGCCTGCAACCGCAGAGAATGTCTGCCAAGTTGGAACCGCTACCCCCCCCCCCTCCACCCACCAGACGTCCTCTGCACGCACGCTCACTGGACAGACAGGGACTCTGTGCGGGCCCAGCGCCCCCCACTCTCCCACCGGGCACGCTGCCAGCCTCGCCCACCTTCCCCGGCCAGGCCTCCTCATCTTCCATCTGACTTCAGGGGGGATTCCCGGGCTGCCGACATGTGGAGCGAAGTTCAGAAGCATCTGCTGGGCACGGCGGGTAGGGGTGCGGCCCAGTTAGGAGGAAGGGCTCCCCCAAAGCACGTACACTCAGAAGAGGGGGCTGCCCCCTCCCACCGGCAGGGGTCCGAAGGGCAAGTTTCAAACAGGCAAGGGGTAGGGATTTCAAGGCTGCAAGAGACCTCGGTTTCATCAGGTGACGGGAGGGGTGGGGGACCCGGGTCTCAGGATGAGGGAGGGGCTTATTTTCTCTTCTAAGCTCCATACCCGACGACTCCCCGCTTACGTGGTCCCTCTGAGTCACGAGGGACGGCACCTTGACCTTCCTTTCCTAGGAGAGACTGCATTCGTCTTGACCTTTTGGAGAACTCCCACCTGGCCTTCGAGACCCCAGACCAAGTCACCGGATGGGCAGAGCTCTCCCTGACCCACCGGCCCCAGGCCCCAGCCCCGAGCCGAATTCATTCTCTCCTTCCTGGCTCCGAGGGGTCCTTGTTCTTGCCTCTGTAACAGCTCACACTGCAGACTGTGTTCAGCGTTTCCTTCCCACGTCCCAAGCTCAGGTGCGCTGGGGGCCAGGCGAGGAACATCAAGTGCAGAAAGGCGGGGTGCCCGGGGGCTGAGCCAGTGAAGCGCCCCACTCTTGATCTCGGCTCAGGTCCTGATCTCAGGGTTTCGTGAGTTCGAGCCCCGCGTCGGGCTCCACGCTCGCGGCACACAGCCTGCGCGGGATTCTCGGTCTCCCTCCCTCTCTGCCCCTCCCCCACTCGTGGTCTCCGCCTCTCCAAATAAGCTTAAAACAAGGAATCCAGCAAGACAACAGAAAAGGATACCTTGCCTAAAGCAATTCCAGTAAAACACAAACCAGCAAATCACCGTTCCGTAGGCACAGAAAACCAGGTTTCTCAGGGGGAACTGGCCTAGGGCGGTCGGTCCGGGGCTCTTGGCTTGTAAGTCTGCCTCTTGCCGTCAGGCACGGGCCCTGGGGGCGCCTGGGTGGCGACTCTTGATTTCGGCTCAGGTCACGATCTCAGTGGGTTGTGGGTTCGAGCCCTGCCTCTCTCTCTCTCTCTCTCTGCCCCACCCCTGCTCGCTCTCGCTCTCTCAAAATAAATAAACTTAAAGCGAACAGTCTCTTGACGGGGGAGGCGCCAGCTTACTCCCCTGTCCCACCAGCACCTGGCGCAGACCCGGGGCCAAGGGAAGCCTCCTGCAGACAGGCGCTGGCAGTCAGGCCGGCGACAGGCCCAGGGGCCTGAGGCTGCTTCCCAGGGATGCGTGCCTGCTGTCCCCAGGGAGTGAGGTCGCGTGTGCCCCGGTGGAAAGTCAATTCCCCTTAGGCTGAAAGCACTGCTGGCGGTTCAGTTCCCAAAACCTGGTCGGGCACGGGGTCCCCCGGTGGCAAGAGAAGGTTCTACGTGAACCGTCATTCTCCCGCGTGACAGAACAGACGGCGGAAGGTTCTTGCTCCTGCAGGGGAGGGAAGGGCCTTGGGAAGATTCGTTCTCAGGACGCAACTCTGAGAGCTGGTCAGCCCGACCCAAATACGAGTCCCTGAGCTATTTTCCGTCCCGTCCTGGGATGCGGTGACTTGGATGCAGGCCACTCCTCCGCCAGCTGCTGCCACGTCTGCCCCAGCGCCCTCGGGGAAGGGGGTGGCCTGGGGCTCGCCAACAAGCCGCCACCGAGACCCAGGCGGCCTGTCGGGAGCGGCAGGGAGATGCTACCGAACGTCCAGGATGCTCGCTGAGGCCAGGCAGGGGGGTGGCCGGACACCGAGGGAGGGAGAGAAGGGGGAGGCAGGGAGGGGCAAACAGCGTGGCCCTGAACATGCTCCTCTGTGGGGGCCAGTGAGGGCTGGGGACGGACTCCTGAGTCCAAATTCCTCCTGCCCCCCGAACGCGGCTGCTCAAGGCCCCCGCGTCACAGACTTCTCTGGGTCCCCTGTCACCACGCAGGCCTCCGGGCAGCTTCCCCGCGGTTCGAAGCGAAAGAGCAATCGGGACTCTCGGGCTCCCGTTCTGCTCCGTCCGCCGGGGGGTCAAGGGCCGGTTCGGCAGCTCCCTGGAGTCGGCATTTCTGCACCAGGATGTTGGGAGGTGCGCAGACCGGCCTCGCTCCGCAGGGCTGGGGGGGGGGGGGCGCAGGAGGGCTTCCAACGTGCTTCGAGAACCCACGTGTTCACGGTCACGTCTGCCAGTCCATTCCCTCCTCGCGTGAGCTCTGGAAGGTTCAGGACTTTCTACATGAGGGGTCAGAGGGTCACAGGCAAGCAGTGGCAGAAGAGCGGCGTCTGACCCGAACACGCTGTGACCTTTGCTATGTGCGCCCCTCCCCCCCAGACTTAAATGCTTTGTTTGCCTTGCTTTGGTTTTCCTTCTTCCGAGAAAGCTCCCCGATGATGCACGCCTCCCGCAGGAGGCCAGCAAGCCCCTTCCGGAACAGTCCGCGTGCGGACAAGGCACGACGTGGGCAGAAGCCCGAAGCCCCTGACCCACGAGTCCTGCCTCGGTCGCTAGCAAAGGGCCACTCGCTCCCCGGGGGTGCCCCCCCTCCTCTCACAGGGAAGCTGAGACCCTCCAGCACAGCCCAGGCCCTCCCCCTCCGCTTCCCTGCGGCCACCAAACTGCACTCACAGGTCCCTTTAGGTGCTGCCCGGAAACGGAAGGACCTGATGCGAGCAGCGCACCAGGCGCCCCCGCACCTGATGCCGCCACCAGGCAGTCCCCCGCCAGGCCAGGGAGAGCCCACAACTAACAGTCTGGCCTGCGGGCTCCTCCGTGCCTTCCAGGAAAGGCCGAGAACGAGCCAACGGCAGCTGCTGTCCCAAAGCCACGGCCGCAGGCGCCGTAATTCCCTCAAACCCACCTGCTTGTCTTCCCCCAACTGCCTCAGCAGCAGGGCCCCAGCCCACAGAAGCTCTGCCTTCCCTCAGGGCGTCCCTCGGGCCCCCCCCGCCCCCCCGCTGCTAGGGTTCGTGGAGAGTGCGCGGCTCAGCCTTGACCCCTGGGCTCCCCCCCCCCCCAGCTGGCATCAGCCCTCAGGGACAAACAGCTGGGCTTCCAGACAAAGCTTCCCACGGCCCTCAGGATGCGGGCGCCGCACCGTCTGTGGTCGGAAGTCTGGTCCTGAGCCCTCCCCAGTGTCACCCCCACCCCGCACACGCCAGCCACTCGGCTGTGCACAAACAGCCACGTGTCCCCTCCCCTGCCACCCCTGCATGGCTCTGTGCAAATGTGCCTTTGGGAGCAAAGCCCCTTCTCTCTTCCCTCCCCGGGACACGGACTTACCCTCCAGGGCTTGCCTAGCTCGAAACTCACTGCCTGCGCGACCCTGGAGAGAGCGGGCGGCTGCCCCCTCTGTGCCCCCAGCAGACACCCCTAGGGCAGCCGTGGCAACCCCAGGCCCCGCTTTGCAGGAAAAGTGCCAATTTTCTTTTCTTTCCTTCCTTCCTTCCTCCCTCCCTGCCTCCCTCCCTGCCTCCCTCCCTCCCTTCCACTATCTATTCACTTGGGGCGAGAGGCCAGCAGGAGAGGGGCAGGGAGGGGACACAGGGTCTGGAGCGGGCTGACAGCAGTGAGCCCGATGTGGGGCTCGAACTCAGGCACCGCGAGATCATGAGCTGAGCTGACGTCGGATGCTCAATCGACTGCGCCACCCGGGCGCCCGGGGCCTGAGTTTCAATGATCGGTCTTGTCGCCGCAATAAACACACGTACGTACGTAGGTACTTGTGAGGCCACGGCTCCAGTTCTCGGTTCAGAAACGGGGCAGCACCCTGTTTACGGGTCTGTCCCCCCCCCCCCGGATGTGAGCTCCTAAAGAACAGGGAGTGTCTCTTTCCCCCTTTTTTTCTCTTCAGACTTAGAACAGTGCCTGGGGGAGAGGGTAGTGACGGGGGACGGGTGAACCCTGAGCGAGCCTCCATCAGCGCGCGGGTGACCTCTCGGGAGTAGACGGTCGCTTCTACCAACGACTGTAATTAAACTGGACCGAGCGCCTTCTAAGCTTTAGGTGTTTCCCTCTGGCTCCCATCCCCTCTTGCTGCTCGTCCAGGCAGAAACGGCCGGCTCGAGGCCACGGCGCGTAAGCGACACCCCAAGAAACGTGTTAAGAGCAGAAAGGGATCTTGTAACAGTAAACGTGGACAAATCTGGTCGGCGCGCCCCTCACCAAGTGATCAAAACCAAGGCAGCAGTACCCGGGGGTCCCCTGGCATCTTGTGTCGCCTGCCGTGGTACAATGGGCAGCACACGACATTACCTACGATGCATTCTCGCCCAAACGGTCCCACCTGAGCCGGCCGAGTGGAGCCTCTAACTCAACCTGCAGTCTACAGGAAATCAGGGGACAAAGGGACAGGTGCAAAGACACCACAAGGGGGGGCGCCCGGGGCGCCCGGTCAGTTAAGCTCTGACGACAGCTCAGGTCACGATCTCACGGTTCGTGGGTTCGAGCCCCGCGTCGGGCTCTGTGCTGGCAGTTCAGAGCCTGAAGCCTGTTTCTGTGTCTCCCTCTCTCTCTGCCCCTCCCCTGCTCATGCTGTCTCTCTCTCTCTCTCTCTCTCTCTCTCTGTCTCAAAAAATAAACAAACAAACAAAAAAGAGACACCACAAGGGAACCATAAGACAAATCCGGGGAGCAAATCTTAAAGAAAAAAGTCAGTATCATTAAAAAAAAAAAAAGTCATAAAAAAATAAAAAGCAAGGTGTCGCTCTGGACTAAGCCTGTACTAGACTCTGGTTCAGAGAGGAAAACACTATAAAAGACATTTGGGAGAAAGTTGGAAAAACTTAAAAATCAACTAGACAGTAGAAGCTATTATAGAAATACAACTGGCCCTTGAACAATGTGGGGGTTAGAAGCACCAACCCCCGGGCACCAGAAAATCTGGGGGTAACTTTGGACATTCCCCAAACGTAACTAATAGCCTAAGTGTTGACTAGAAGACTTGTAGGTAACATAAGCAGTCAAGTAGCACATATTGTGTATGTTATATGTACCATATACTGTATTCTTACAATAAAAAAAAAAACTAGAGGAAAGAAATGTTATTAAGAAAGTCATAAGGGGGGAGCCTAGGGAGCTCAGTCATCTGGGCAGCAGACTGTGGCTCAGGTCGTGATCTCGTGGTCCGTGAGTTTGAACCCCATGTCGGGCTCTGCGCTGACAGCTCGGAGCCTGGAGCTGCTTCGGATTCTGGGATTCCCTCTCTCTCTGCCCCTCCCCCACTCAATCTCTGTCTCAAAAAAATAAAAAATAAAACAACTACCAAAAAAAGAAAGTCATAAGGAAGAGGGGCGTCTGGGTGGCTCAGTCGGTTCAGCTGCCTGACTCTCGACTTCAACTCAAGTCATGATCTCACAGTTTCTGAGTTCAATTCAAGCCTCACACTGGGCTCCGTGCTGACAGCGTGGAGCCGGTTTGGGATTCGCTCTCTCTCCCGCTCTCTCTCTGCCCCTCCCCCTGCTGGTGCATGCTCTCTTCCTCTCCAAATAAATATATAAACTAAAACAAAACAAAACAAAACAAAAAAAACCATATTACCTATACAGAAAGATAAAGCAAACAGAGCCAAATACCAACACTTGCTGAATCTAGGCGGAGGGCAGGTTCGCAGTTTACTGTGTTCTTTCAACTTTTCTATATGCTTGAAGGTTTTCATATTAAAAAGTCAGAAAAAGTAAGAGTGTTCAGAATAGCCTTAGAATGAACAGACACGGCGCAAAGGGAAATCCGTGTGCCGGAGGTGGAGTCCGGGTTTGTCCAGCACACAGCACAACAGGAGAAGGTGACAGATGTTAAGTGCCAGCCCCTGCCCCGCGTAAGCTCCGGAGGAGAGAACAGGGAAAACGACAAGAAAGACATTTTTAAAAATTCACACTGATCTTATCTACAGAGTTCAGAGCAGGATGAATGAAAAAAATATCCCACAACCTAGACAACTTGGATAAGATTTCAGAACACCAGGGGCGCCCGGGGGGCTCAGTCGCTGAAGCGTCCGGCTTCGGCTCAGGTCATGATCTCGCGGTTCGTGGGTTCGAGCCCCGCGTCGGGCTCTGTGCTGACAGCTCGGAGCCTGGAGCCTGTTTCAGATTCTGCGTCTCCCTCTCTGTCTGCCCCTCCCCCGCTCATGCTCTGTCTCTGTCCCTCTCTCAAAAATAAACATTAAAAAAAAAGAAATTACGGAACATCAGACATCAAGGGTCCCTTGATTTCAAGAGTCACTTACAGATTCTTTCTGAAAGAATCACTTGAGGAACAATTCAGGCAAAACAGAAATGAGCCAAAAAAATAAAAAGGTAAGAATGGTAAATCAAAAATAAAGAAATAACACTTGGGAGTTCAAGTCTAAATAACTGTTGATGCATAATGTAAAAAAAAAAAAAAAAAAAAGAAAATCGACAATGATCCGGCATGCAAATTTGAGATGATTTCAACGTGGAAGTTTGGGGACGAGGAGGCGATAAACAGAAAAGTGTGCCAGGGTTCTTGAACTCTTCGGGTCAAAGAAAGAAATGCTGATTTTAGACCACAGTAGAAAAATCTAAGTTTGAAGATGGATTTAACATTTAACGAGATAAGTAGAAATAGGATATACGGATTTCCAAATTACTAGAGGGTAGCATGGGAGAGAGACAAATATCCGATCCATCCATCAAAGGTGAAGACGTACTTTGTGTGACGTGAAAGAAGCCAGTCATTGAACAGTGAGGGCGGAGGACTTTATCCAGTCATTCAGCAACAGAAAGGGTGCGGTGTGCTCGGAATGGGCACCAGCAGAGCTCACATTCCCTCCCGGGCCTGGGAGGTGGTGTGGGGTGGTGGTAAGTGCTAGGAAGGAAAAACCAAGTAAGGCAAGCGAGGGATATAAAGGAACTCAGACCGCAACAGCGTTATGCTCGGTGAAAGAAGCCAGACACAGGAAATACCCACAGTATTGCAGGATCCCACTCATACGGAGTGTCCAGAGCAGGCACCGGACAGACTGACCAGACAGAAAGTGGACAGGTGGCTCCAGGGGCGTGGGGAGGCAGGATCAAGGGTGGCTGCTAACAGGTAGGAGGTTTCTCTTGGGACGATGAAAGTATCTGACAGCGGCGTGCGGGGACGGTTACACAGCTCCGTGAGTACACCGCCACCTTGAACCGAACACTTGAAAGGCGGAAGTTCTATGGGATACAGATTATATCTCAACAAAGATCTTTTAAAAAATTTTTAAGTTTATTTATTTATTTTGAGAGAGACAGAGACAGTGTGAGCAGGGGAGGGGCAGAGAGAGGGAGGGAGGGAGGGAGAGAGAGAATCCCAAGCAGGCTCTGCACTGTCAGCAAAGAGCCTGACGCGGGGCTTGAGCTCATGAAACTGTGAGATCATGACCTGAGCTGAAGGCGGACGCTTAACTGCCTGAGCCACTCAGGCGTCCCAAGAGATCAGGCTTTTTAGCAAACTAGTCTATAAAAATTTCCCCATCAACTTGTGCCATGGTGATACTACTTCTCAGAAGTCATAAAATCAAGCAAAACAAAACAAAACACTGAGCTCCCTGTAAGACCCCTTGGTCTCGTCCGCCATTTAACTCACCTCCCTGGCCAGGAGCCCTTCAGCTCATGCGTGAACCCTACTCTTCAAACCAGAGTCCCACTGACACCCTTTCCTGGTTAGAAGGCTCTCCCTTCTCTCCCTCTTTCTCTTCCCTTCCCACCTCAGTATTTGCTCCGTCATCCAGTCAACATTTACCAAGGGCTTATTCTGGGGAAAATAACCCAAGAAAACCCTAAAGCCAGAGTTTACACAGAGGTATCTAACTTACCTTGTGGCTTCAGTAACAAAATACTCTTTTCTATGTGTTTCTTCTTTTTTCTTTTAATTATTATTATTATTTTTTAAATGTTTTATTTATTTCTAGGAGAGAGGGAGACAGCGTGAGCAGGGGAGGGTCAGAGAGAGAGGGAGCCACAGACTCTGAAACAGGCTCCAGGCTCTGAGCTGGCAGTCAGCACAGAGCCCGACGCGGGGCCCGAACCCACGAACCGCGAGATCATGACCTAAGCGAAAGTCGGACGCTTAACCGACTAAGCCACCCAGGCGCCCCAATTATTTTTAATGTTTTATTTATTTCTGAGAGACAGAGAGAGACAGCGTGAGCAGGGCAGGGTCGGAGAGAGAGGGAGACACAGGATCCGAAGCAGCTCCAGGCTCTGAGCTGTCAGCAGAGCCCGACATGGAGCTCGAACCCACAAACCGTGAGATCATGACCTGAGCCGAAGTCTGATGCTTAACCAACTGAGCCACCCAGGTGCCCCTTTTCTATGTATTTCAAAGAAGGTTCATGTATTTTATGAAACTGACCTTTCTCTATGTAATTCATCTATCATGTAAACACGGCAGATAGGAACGATTCAGAGCTAGTGAACTGAAGTTTATTCTGATAGCTGTGATCCACCTTTTCATCACGAAATCATCTATTTGAGTATCCCTTAGAGATATATACTCCCCTATCCCTTATCTCTTAGAGGTATAAACTCCCTTAGAGTTAATACCCAAGAATAAAAATCCAAGTTAAATTTAAAAAATCAAAGGTTTTCATTGGAAAATGTAAGCAGAATATTTTTAATTTTGAAAAATATCTGATTTTTACCTTTGTCAGGCATGACAATGGCAGGAGTGGGGATTACCTGGCTTGAAATTGTAAGAAAAAATGTTTTCAGTGATGGATGGAATCCTTCAGAGATGAAATGGTCCAACATCCTCAATATCAGCTAACCTAACCCACTAACCATCAGCGGGGAGCCTCTCACATCACGGTCAACGGCATCCCCGGGGCGCCCGGGTGGCTCAGTCGGTTAAGCATCTGGACTCTTGATTTTGACTCGGCTCATGATCCCACAGTGTGTGGGATCGAGCCCCACATCGGGCTCTGCGCTGACAGCACAGAGCTGCTTGGGATTCTCTCTCTCTCTGCCTCTTCCCACTCATGTGCACGCGCTCTCTCTCAAAATAAAGGGTTGCTATTTTTTTTTACAAATCAGTCACATTGCTCCTTAGTCACACTCCAAATTTGGAACGGTGTCACCTCAAACACTGACGAACAGGCGAGAAAACCTCTAAGAACTGACGACGCTCACACACCGCATCTCGGATTAAATCCGCCTTTTTCCAACCTAGGAAACAGAGGCTCACGACAAGCAAGATCAGAGAGGTCCGTGTGGGTCAAGGTACAGGAGCTGCTAACGGGAATGGCCCTTCCTATGAATCCATCACAGCGGGTGGGGAGACCCTCCAGCCGCCCGGCTTGGGCTTGGGTTCTGCCGCTAGACGTTCAACAGCACAGCGTTTCTGGAAGACGGGCTTTTTCCTTGGCTCGCACCTGCCATGCGCACCGCTCCACCCAGTTCATCTGAATGAATAAGGATTTGTGTGTTTAACAAGCACCTGGCCTTAGGATGCTGACTCAGTGCTGCTAACAGAAACACACACAAAATGTAAAATGCAAAGTGACAGATGACAGCCCAGATATTAAACTCGTTTGTCCTGAACCCTTCCGTGCGTGTGCGGAGCTGGTGCGTGTACTACAGGGGCAGGAAGGGCATGGCCAAGGGTGAGGATAAAGCACCAGACCAGGGGCCAGAAGGCTCAGTTCTCTCTTTTTTTAATGTTTTTATTTATTTTGGGGGGGGACAGAGAGACAGAGTGGGGGAGGGGCAGAGAGAGAGAGAGGGAGGCGCGGAATCTGAAGCAGGCTCCAGGCTCTGAGCTGTCAGCACAGAGCCCGACGCGGGGCTCGAACCCATGAAGCGCGGGATCTTGACCTAGAGACTGAAGTCGGTCTCTCCACCGACTGAGCCACCCAAACGCCCCCGGAAGGCTCAGTTCTGTTCAGATCTGCCACACGCAGGCCTTCGTGTCCTGCGATGAGGGTCTCACAGGGTGGCCCGAGGAAACCCTCTATGGGTTGACAAGTCACCGATGCTTTCTGCATTTACTGGCAGGGCAACCGATCCGTGAAATGACTTGCTCAAGGTCAACCGAGAAGCCAAGCTTCCTGACTGGCCACACCGCTCTCCCGGGTGATTTCCATACTTCCATACGATCTGCAAAGGGCCAGGTCCCTAAAGCGAAGGGTGTGCAGGGGAAGCAGATAAGAGGCGGTGACATCACACGCCTAAAGCCATCACACGCCTAAAGCGCTACGTGGCAAAGCCTAGATTTTAAGGTGGCACCGCGTGGGCCTCGCGCTGGCTGGCGCTCCTCCCGCGGTCTTCCCGCCACGCGTGCTCGCCTCCGGGGCGCGGTTCATTCCGCAACGGGGAGAGCGGTCATCGGCATCAAGAACAGACTTCCTCAGACAACCAGCATGACCCAGAAGCGCTTTCTCATCGAACAGTCCTTTTGCTGTTTTCTGATCAACATCGGAAAAGGTCAAACCGATAGGATCCAAGTAGGAAGAGCAGCCGATCCAAACGATCCAAGATCCAAACGGCAACACCCCGCCTGGAGGCACTGAGGACGCCCCCGCCCTGCCCTCTCTTTTGCAAGCGCCAGGAGTGGCTACAAAAACAAAGATGACTTGTAGGGCCCCGGGGAGGGGAGAGCCAGGGGCCAAGGTCCTGAAATCTGGAGGCCCAGGCCCAAGGGCATAAACCTTACCTCGTGAAGGAGAGATCTGGCAAGCGCCCCAACAAGGGGAGAGTGAACCCGACAGGGAGCTGAATAAAGGGGGTACAACTCGACACGGCTAACCTGTGTGTGTGGACTTGAGGCCAGTGTCCCCGCCGATCTGCAAAACGAGTTTACATAAGAGGCCTTTGTATTGTCCCAGATAAGAGAGAGTAGAGGAGCGATCAGAATGCTTTTTTTTTTTTAAACAATTTTTTTTTTTTTATTTCCAGGAGAGAGAGAGAGACCGCGTGAGCAGGGGAGGGTCAGAGAGAGAGGGAGTCACAGACTGAAACAGGCTCCAGGCTCCGAGCTGGCAGTCAGCACAGAGCCCGACGCGGGGCTCGAACCCACGAACCGCGAGATCATGACCCAAGCGAAAGCCGGACGCTCAACCGACTAAGCCACCCAGGCGCCCCATGCTTTAAGGACTTAGAAGCGGCTGAGATTTCCTGGGGGGCAGTGAGGGGGGCGGGGCGGGGGGGAGGGGCAAGCTAGGAAATCATCTGCCTGATCTGAGGAGGAAACCGGCAACGGCAGCAATAATAATACAAGTCCTACCGGCAATCCCTCGATTTCATCCACAACAGCACCTTCAGGGCAGACCAGAAATGAGTAACACTGATGGTCTCTCCGAGGACACTGCAGGGCTGGGGGACAAAGGGATTTTTTTTTTTTAATTGTATGCCCTTTTGGGTCTTCGAAATTTTGAAATTCTGGACCACGTGGATCGATTATCCATTCAAAAATATGTAAGGGGAATTTTTACGCTACTTTAAGCATGTCCAGAGTTTTCCAACGGCCCCAAGAAGTAGCCAGAGCAAAGATCATTCGGCCCAACTCACAAATGAGGAAGCCGCGGGCTCCAAGAAGGGAAAAGGAACTCGCCGCGGCTGTGACAGCTGGACGTGAGACTCAGACCTTCAGACTCCTAAGCCAGTGTTCTCTTTCGGACACTGCGGTTTGCAAGATGCGGCCCCCAGATTCGCCCTTGTGTTCAACCCGCAGAGCTAGGGGCTCGGGAATCCCCACGGCCAGGCACAGGGACCCATCACCCCATAAGGTGCCCTCCGACCCAGCGCAGCGGGCTGTGTGGGCTGTTCAAGGCTGGCTAGACGTTCCGCTGGCGGACACGCATCCTGAAACTCACGGAGGCTTCACCCCTTAGCACTGAACTATCTATAAAACGCCCAGGTCCACATGCTTGTCTCGAAGTGCAGCAGCTGCAACCGCCTCTTGACCAGATTCATGAACCTGAGGACGCTCAGGGTCATCATTATGAACAGAGGGACTCAGACGGGAGGGGAGGGGGGTGTCGAGTATGAAGACAAGCACTGGACTGAGGACTGGGGCAGACCCTGGGCTCAAGTCCCGGTTTTGCCGCTGACTCGTGTGTGGCCTCGGGCAGGCTGGTCACTTCATCTGTTTTGGCCTCAGCTCCCCCTCTATTAATTTCTTCTTAACATAATTAATTTTATTACTTTTTTATTTTTATTTTTTAAAATATTTCTTTATTTATTTTTGGAAGAGAAAGAGAGAGAGCATGAGCGGGGGAGGGGCAGAGAGAGAGGGAGACACAGAGTCCGAAGCAGGTTCCAGGCTCTGAGCTGTCAGCACAGAGCCCGACGCGAGGCTCGAACCCACGAACCGTGAGATCATGACCTGAGCCGAAGTCAGATGCTTAACGGACTGAGCCACCCAGGCGCCCCCCCCCTTTAATAAAAATCAACACGCAAACATGTGCTGCACATCAGGTGTCTAACCCTGCGGTCGGTGCCGGGACTCAGAGCCTCACAAGGCAGACTAGATCCCTGCGCTTCCAAGGGGCTGCTTCACATCGTACAGGAGGGACCAACCGATGAAGCAGCATCAAGTCCTGCAAAGTGCTATGAACGTATCCTGAAATGGGGGAGAGGGTCTAGAAGGTCAGGGAAGGCCTCTCTCTTAAAAGGAGACATTTGCAGTGGGAGGCAAATAACGAAGCGGCAGGGGGATGTGGGGACACGGTGTGACGGCCAGGGGACAGATACAAAGAGCCCGAGGCAGAAAGGGCTAGCGAGGCCAGACAGCTAGACAGCAGCAAGCGAGGGGCAGAGGGAGGGGCATGAAGTCCCCCCAGGTAGACAGGGGCCCCCCTCCTCGGGTAAGGGGTCCGGATGTTATTCTAGTGGCAACAGGAAGTGCCTATAGAAATAAAGACGTTTCATGAGATCTGTGAGGTTTCAAACATGATTTCTTAGCAGCTGAACCTTTCAGTCAAATAAGAACAAGTGGAGTCTCGATACAGAAGTGGATAAAAGGAAGAAGTATGGCTCTGGCCGGGTGAGAAGCTAGTTAAGGCTCTTCTGGAACGGGAGGTAGTCCCTCGGCCTTCCCCCTTCACCCCTGCAGAGCCGCCCCCCCCTCCCCCCAGCACCGGAGCTCAGCGGAGCTGGAAAGACCCCAGGCGCTCTACCTCTGGGTTCTTCGAGCTCTAACAACAGCCAGCAGTACAGGGAGGTTTGGGGGGGTCATGCCGGATGCCCGTTGGCACCCCGACCGGCCCTGGGAAGGTTTTACACTCGATCCCTGATGGGGACACGCTTTCTGCAGGAACAATGACCATGCAATCCGGCTCCCCAAAGGTGCTGGTTAAAATCACAGCGCTGAAACTTTAGGGACAGAAAACAGATCGGCGGCTGCCAGGGGCTGGGGTACGGGAGGGCACTGACACAAAGGGACACAGGGACCTTTCTGGGTCGCGGGAATGTTCTATGCCGTGTGGCGGCGACTACGGGGCTGTATACCTTTGTCGAAATTCACAGAACGGGACACCTAAAATGGGCGATGTTTAAGGAGTAGAAATTAGACCTTAATTAACCTGGTGGGTAAAAAAAAAAAAAAAAAAAAAAAAGACACCTCTGAGGTATTTTATGGACGGGGAAACAGACTCAGAAAGCAAAAGTGACTTGCTTCTTCTGAGTCGTAGAGCCCAAAAGTCCCCCACCCACTGCTGCTCGGTTTTAATTCAAAGCCTCTTTAGTATCCTGAGCCTCAGATTTCCCTGCGTATCAAATGAAGAGGTAAATAACTGCCCAAGACTTTCCTGCTCCGAACAACCAGATTCGAAGAAGCCGGCTGGCATACGGAAGAAACCTCAGTGCGGTGGAGACAGAACTGCGGGAAGAAAAATCCCCGCAGCTGTCATTTCCACCTGTGTGCCCTGGGGGACAAGCCTGTCGCAGGCCAGACAGGGTTAATAAGAACACATCCGTAGGGGCGCCCGGGTGGCGCAGTGGGTCAAGCCGTCCGCCTCTTGATTCTGGCTCAGGTCATGATCTCACAGTCGTGAGATCGAGCCCCACATCAGGCTCTGCGCTTGAGTCCTCTCACTGTCCCCTCCCCGTCTCAAAACAAACAGACATAACAAAACCACATCTGTACCACAGCTGGCACCCAAGAAGGGCTTTGTGCCCTCCCTACACCGTTCTGACCCCCCTTCCGCCCCGCTGCCTCGCAAGGCCAACGCGGAGGGGACCGTAAGGAACAGGAATCACCCAGCGCCTGCCCCGTGTTGCATAACCCGTGCTCGGGTACACAGTACATCCTGGGCTCCGCTGGGGCACAGGCCGTTATCGCACCGGGTAAACAGGAACGCCCTGCCCCTTCCCTGCCCACCGTCAGCACCCAGCCACCACAAACACCTGGGCGCAGGATCAGGCGGACGGCTCGCAGAGACACCGCTGCTCTTGATGCTCGATACTAGGGACGCCACTGTGCCTGTGGCCACTGGCAGCACCACGGGGCACGAACGCACCCACAGACACGCTCCACCCAGCCTCCGGCCCCGTCCCTCTCCACCTGCTCCGAAGGGGTGGTCCCAAATAAGACTCAAAGCTGCCTGCCACCCGTGGCTCCTTTTTTGTCTATCCGAAGGAAGCCAAAAACACACAGAGACTGAAAAGATTGTTTAAAAAAAAGCAAACCCTCCAGGCAGGGCGTTTCTGCTTCCTCTGGCGCATCCACTCTCGGGCGCTGTGGTCACGGCTTACTCTTTCTCCACGGAGGGACAGGAGGTAGGCAACACCCACAAATTATCCCAAGTTTGCAGAAACAAAGAGCGAAGTACCCTGGCAAAAGGCAAACGTGAGCAGGGCTGCAACGGCCCAGGGACGCAAGGCACCAGAGCATCAGGCCTCAAGGGACTTCAACACCCTGGCTCATCTTCTAGAAAACACAGAGATAACAGGAGAGGGCAGCGGCCCTGTGCCGCCCCTGCCCGGCGCTCCTCAGGGCGGTCCTGGCGATCATGTGAATCCAAAACCATGGAAGTATGGAAAAGATTTCTGCACGGCTCAGTTAAGCAGAGTTAACTGGGCAAAAACCATGCTCCGGCCTGGCCACGGCCCCCTAACTATGAGGGAGGGCTGGCACCCAGGTTAAGAAACTCTGATTCATTAATCACAAATATTATTTATCAGGCCGCTGCCGGGACAGTGTGGCAACTACATCCTGCCGTTTCTATTCAGAGCCGTTGCCAAAGCTCGGTCCTCTCCCCCACCTTCCGGTATCTGTGAACTTTTCGGTTTCTATCAAACCCCCGCGGGGGGAGGGGACCCGGCGCGGCCCGAGTCGAGGAAAGTTCCACCGCCAGGTCCACAAAGAGAAGCAGGGAGGCGTGGCCAGGCCGGAAATTCTGACAAAAGTTTTGGCCCTCGGGTCCTAGAAGCAACTACTTCCTGATCCTTCCCAGTCGTGGAGGCGGGGGAGGGGGGGGGGGTTCTGGCCGGCTGCTCCCCGCCCGGGCCGAGCCGGGGGCCTCGATCGCGGTGGGGAAGGGGCAGGCCGGCCGGGGGCCCCTCTCCACCCCGCGCTCCGAGGCCCGCGCTGCCTTCCCCGGGGGAGTTATCTCCGAGCAAAGTGCCCCCCGGGTGTGAGCTCGGCAGGCAGGGCCTCCTCCCGCACGGCGCCCTCAGACACACACACACCCAACCCCCAGGCCGGCGCCCTGAGCAGCCAACCTGACCCCGACCCCAAGGCCCGGGCCTGCTCCGACCGGAGGAAGGGAAAGGGGAAATGGAGGGGATTGTCAGAAACCTCAGAACAATCCGGCGCGCTCGCTGCGCTCTGAGGCTGGACCGGCCCCTACCCGCGCCGGGGCCGCCCCCCGTGCCCGTCGTCGCCCGGCGGCCAGGGAAGGCCAGGCCCCCCTCCCCCACCGCGGCGACCCCAGGCCGCGCCTCCCACCTTGACCCGCTTGCCCTGGACCTCCAGCGTCTTCATGGTGAAGTCGACGCCGATGGTGCTGCCCTGGCGCTCGGAGAAGGCGCCGGTCTTGAAGCGCTGCACCACGCACGTCTTGCCCACGCTCGCGTCGCCCACCAGCACCAGCTTGAACAGGAAATCGTACTGCTCGTCCGGGTCCCCCTGGCCCGGGCCCGGCCCCGCCATGGCCGCGCGGGAGCCGAAGGGCCGGCGCTCGGACGCTGGGGGCGGCCCGGGCTCGCGGAAGCTGCGGACCGCCGGGCGACGTGGACCCGCCACAGCACCTGGAGCAGGGGCGCCGCCGACTGCCCGCCCCGGCCCGGGCCCGCCCCGGCCGGCCCCCCGCCCCGCCCCCGGCCAGGCCCCGCCCCCCTCGGCCCATCGGGCCCCCTCCCCCGCTCCCCGCTCCAGCCTCAGCGCTTTGCGGGACGGACTCCTCCCTCGGCCACACCCCCCGGCCAGGCTCCGCCCGCAGCGCCGTTCCTGGCCGCGCCCCCAGCCCGACTCCGCCCCCAGCGCCGCTCTCGGCCCCGCCCCCAGCCCGACTGCGCGCTCGGCGCGGCCCTCGGCCGGTGGACAGGCCCCGCCCGGCCCCGCCCCCAAGCCCGCCCCCAGCCTAAGCCCGCCCCAGCACCGCCCCCGGCACTGGCCACGCCCCCCGCGCAGCCACGCCCCCGCCGCCCCGCGGGCCGGCGCGCTCAGCGCCGCGGTCCCGAGCAGGCTCCAGGCGCGGCAGGGCCTCTGGGCCTGACCCGGCCACACACACCAAAGCCTGGCCTGAGCAGGGGAACAGGGGAGGTTTGCGGGGAGCTCTATGGACGGGCAGACCAGCTCCTGTCAAGATGGCCCATAAACCAGGGGTCCTTGGAGAAAGGGGACCCAAATGTCTACAAGAAGCTTAAAATAGATCAAATGGGATCTATCCCCCCAGAGGGCTTGCCGACCACCAGGACGGCAGGGAACTGGGAACGCTCCTGCCCTCCGATTCTACTTAGTTCAGTACGTGTGACTGCCCCCACGGTCGGGTCCTGTTCTAGGCCTTTGGAACGCATCGCGAACAAAGCAGACAAAAAGCCATACCCTCCCCAGTATGAGAGGAGAGGGCTTCCCGTGGCCTAAGGAGACACAGAGGGCAAGTCCACCAGACCCGTGGCTTCAGGGTCGCTGAGCAGCTTTACCGGCCAAGCTTTATCGGGGAAGAGCCTGCCAAGGCAGACCCGTGGAGAAGGTGGAGGAAAGATCTGTTCTGGAACAGTGTGAACTCTCATCCGACGGTAAACACCCAGCAGTGCCAGACAGGAACCCCCAAAGTGCCGTGGAAAAGCAGTTCTGGGAGCCCGGCTCCCATCAGCCTGGAGCGGCAGGAAATAGCCTCCATCCTGGGGCACAGGGAGGCGGAGGGACAGCGGGCTTCCACGTGCTGGGTTGGCTCCGGCGAAGTGGGGCGCGTCGAAGCTTGGAACCCAAGAAAACAACAGCTGCTCCAGCCCAGGGTGGCCGCTCACAGCCACTGGTGGGGAGAGGGAAGGGAAAGGGGAGCCCAGGAGCCGGAATGAGCCAAGGCTCAGCTTCTGGAAGCACCGGGGAGAGGAAGGAAGACTGTCAACAGTTGCAGGGTGGTGTGGACAAGGGGCTGATTAACTGAACCGGCCTTTACGGTTGCCTTGCCTGGAACTGGTCTGGGGCGGGGCGAGGGCATGCTGCTCTGGCTGTGGATCTCGCCTGAAAGCCCAGCCGCCATTGGTCTTGGTGGGGTGATGGAAAGGTTCTAAAACTAGACTCTCGTGGTGAGGGCTGCGTGACTCAGGAAATTTATTAAAGTCCTTAAACTGTACACTTACCATGGGTGGAGAAGATGGTGTGTACATTGTACCTCAATAAAGCTGTTAAAAAAAAATACCCGCATTTCCTCTCTTTTGGTGGGAAGTTTCTGAGTGGCAGGCACAGTGCCATTTTATCTGAAACTGAATTATGTGCATTTGAAACCATTCAAAATCAGAAATGTTTATAATGTCTCACTTAATGCCCCAAATGTAAATAATGAACATCTCAAATGAGCTTTAACTGTTTGTGCTGCTGCCACATGGGGGCGCCATCCCAGCTGAGACACTGAAGCGTGCGCTGTAACCCCAACACTGGATCAGAGCTCCTTCCAGTGGTTAGAGCGACAAATGCCATCTTTCTTCTCCTTCCTTAGTTCCTCCTTCCTTTCGTCATCTTTCTGTCCCTCTACCGCCACCTGTTAAAATATGCAGCTTCTAACGGTGCCATCTGAGTTTTCTTTACTGAGGACTGGGAAGGCTCCCTCGCAGGGGCGGCCCTCCGCCCACGTGGTGGTCAAAAAAAATGCCAGCCATCCCACTGTCTCCCTGCTCCCCAAGCCCCGGAATGTCGTAAACACTGGTGAAGCGAACCCCAGCCCTCCCTGCCTGTGCTGACGGTCCCCATTTCACGCCTGAGGCTCTGCGTGGAAATAAGGGATCAGCCGGCTCTCCGCACCCCTACTCCAACCTCTGCCAACTCCATGCTGGCCTCCCACCCCCTCTGCTACCCCCACCCCCGCCGCAGGGCCCCCCCCAGGACTGCCCTGGCTTCCTCCCCCGCAGCTTCTGGTCTCCACAGCCCCCCCCCCAACTACCACCAAATGGGCTTGCTGGAAGGGCTTTGGAAGGTTACCCCCTTCTCCAACCTCCGGACACCCACACCTTCAAGGCCCCACCTCCACCGTCAGCTGTGCCCCTGCCGTGAAGCCCCCCCCTCCCCCGACCCTCCAACTTGCCTTCCGCAGAATCCGCCCCCGTCTGCCGGGGGCGCGGACTGACGGGGTCAGCCCTGCGCTCTCCACTCCTCGCCGCGCGGAGGCCGAAACCCAGGCTCGGAAGTTGGCCACAAGCACCCCGTGCGGGGACTCTGCCCCCCTCAGTCCTGCAGGAGGCTTCCCGCCACATCTTTATTTGGGGGGAGGGAGGGAGAATGAGGCAGGAGAGGAGCAGACGGCAGGCCTGAGGGGCGGGCCGCTGCCACAGTCTGCGGGGACCCGACTCGGCTCGTGAGCTGCGCGGCGCCCGCCCAGCTGGGAGGGCCGGGTGGCCCAGACGGGTTCCTGCTGCCCCCGCTCCCAAGTTCCTGCGAGCAGGGGAGGGGACACCCCCAGTCCATCGGCTCCTGGGGCTCGGGGAGGAGGGGGCGCGGGAGTACGGGTGTCGGGGGAGGGGCGCGGGGAGGAGGGGGTGCGGGAGCACGGGTGTCGGGGGAGGGGCGCGGGGAGGAGGGGGTGCGGGAGCACGGGTGTCGGGGGGCGGAGGGGGAGGAGGAGGGCTGTCTGAGGCCTGGGTGGGGCTGGTGCGACGAATCCTAAAGCAAAATAACAGGAATATTGGTATTTTACTCACAGGAAAACCAGGGCTGAGCACAGGGACAGAAACGTATCCATGGGAAGTCGCCTTTCTGGAAACTTCGGGCAGAGCCAAAGCCAAGCCATAAAACAGATTTTGTCAACACCACGGCTCCTGAGACTGGTTCCTTTGCGTCTGATCGATGCACGGGCCATGGGAACCAGGTAGCCCCGTGGTCACACATGCCCGGCCAAGTGCTCTGCTGCTCCGGGCCCGACTGGGGGCCGTGCTGACACCTTCCCCTGGCCCCCACCCCCCCTCACCCCGGCAGGCAAGCAGCCAGGGCCTGCGGGATAGGAAGAAATCTGGGTCTGGGTCCACCTCAGCCGGGACACCTGTGGGACACTGTGCTGGGTGCTTCTCCATGCAGCCTCGGCCTCAGGTGTGGGACACTAATCCCGGTCCTGCCTGCGCCCTGGGGAAGCCGCCCCGAGACCCCGGCCCGGCCGGGAGGGGCTCTGTAACCGCGGGACCCTAGCGGGGGCTCCAGCTGCTGACTCCGCCTCCGACGTTAGAAGCCTGTGACTTCCACTGACTGATGAAGGAAGGCCCGGAGCCCCGGGGCCCACACCCAGGCTCCTCTGTCACCTTTTCCTTTGACCTTCCTGCTGCCCTTGGACGCAGGGCGGCCCCAAGCCTGCCTGGGCCCCTTGGAAGGCAGGCCCCTAACCGGGTGGTCTGAGCCGGGCGCCACAGGGCCCCCAGGGCCGTGATGAGGGCGTCTCTCCCGCCCGCACCAAGGCACTGCTGAGCCTGGGGCGACGTCTTGGGCTTTGAAACAGGGCAGGCTAGGCCAGGGGCCTGGAGGGACTGACTCCGAGCCCCCGACTCGGGCCAGGCTGGGGAGGGGGCCCGGGTCCCAGAGCGGAGTCCGGCCCTGCCCCTCCCCTGGGGGTCCCAACACCCGACCCCTCGCCGCTCCCTGCACACACTCACCCAGGGGCTCAGCCGAGGAGGGACCGCGCCACCCTTCCTTCGGGGAAGCCAGGACGCGGGGTGCCCTCACCCCAGTACATCCCGGGTCCCCATCCCGCCACCTTCCCCGCACGGCCGCCCCCGCCTCTGCCTGACCGGGCCCCTGCCTCCCGTCTCCACCCCCAGCTCCACACACCTTCCCGAAGCGGGTCTCGCACTGACCGGGTCGCCCCCTTGCCCGGCTCGCTCGGCTCCCTGCTGCCCGCAGCCGCCCCCCAGGGGCCTGCCAGGACCGCCCGCGGCCACACGGGGCCCTGCCCTTTCCTGGCAGCCAGACCCCTGACCCACCCGAAGACCCGCGCTCCCCGGATGGTCCCAGCCGGGCCGGACCCAGAGGCCGCCGGCTGATCCTGCCGCTCACTCCCCTCCCGGAGCCCTGCACACACACAGCTCCGAGACTGCCGTCCCCACCTCGTCTCTGCTGTCGCCGCCCCCAGCCCCCCGGAAAGAAGGGACGCACCCAGATGACAGGCTTGGCTCCAGCTCGCGCTGCCTGGACACCCCCGGGCGCCGCCGCCTCGGCACCCCGCCCGCCGTGCGCCCGGGCTCTGCCCCCCGCACCCTGGCGCGCCCAGCCCGCTTCCCGGGGAACAGGCCGCAGACGCCGAGGCCCTTTCGTATGAAAGTCTTTAATGAAAGCGGCAGGAGGCAGGAGTGACGAAGGCCAGGAGAACCCTGGCGACGGCGCCGAGCCGCCACGTGCTCTCGCTTTCAAGAGCGGGGCGCGGGAGGTCTTTTCCGGAAACCTGCGTCTTGCCAACGGTCACAAATGACCTCTGTCCCCGGCACAGGCCCGCGGCGGCCAGCGAGCAGCCCGCTGCACTCGCTCAGGGTGAGAGTAAGCGGCTTCCTGCGACAGCCAACCGCGCCCCACCTGGCGGGGCCGGGGGTCGGAGAAGGTGCGAGAGGGAGCCCAGGACTCGGTCCAGGACGAGGGGGGGCTAGTAGCCCAGCAGCCTCCGGGCGTCCTCGCTCTGGGCCTGCAGGGTCTCGCTGGCGTACCTCTGGAGCAGCTCCATCTTCTTCCTGCGCACCAGCGCCTCCTCGATCTGCGGGCCGGGCGGCGGGACGCGAGGGCTCAGGGGCGCGGGGCCCGGAGGGGGTGCCCGGACCCAGACACCTGCCGGAGCCCGCTCTCCCCCTGCCCCCTCGGACTCCACGCCCCCAGCCCCCCTCGGGCAGCTCGGCCGTCCTACCTCTTGCTGCGAGGGCACCGGCACGTGGGCGATGAACTTCTGCTGCCCGTCCTCACCCCCCTTCTCCTGGCTGCTTTCCTCGTCCGACTGCAGAACAGACGACAGGCCGACGTGAGCGAGCAGGCCTGTAACCGGACCACCTGGCGGAGCCGCTGTGAACGGCCGGCTCCGCAGCTACTGACGAGCGAAGATCGGGGGGTGATCGGGGGTGACTGGGCGGCTGGCTGGGTAAGCGCCCCACTTCCAGCTTCAGCTCAGGTCATGACCTCACAGTCCGGGAGCCTGAGCTCCGCAGCGGGCTCTCTGCTGTCAGCACAGAGCCTGCTTCGGCCCCTCTGTCCCCCTTTCTCCTCTGCTCGCTTTCTCTCTCAAAAATAAACATTTTGGGGCACCTGGTGGCTCAGGCGGTTAAGTATCCGACTTTGGCTCAGGTCATGATCTCACGGTTCGTGGGTTCGAGCCCTGTGTCCGGCTCTGTGCTGACAGCTCAGAGCCTGGAGCTGCTTCGGATTCTGTGTCTCCCTCCCTCTCTCTCTGACCCTCCCCGCTCACGCTGTCTCTCTCTCTCAAAAATAAATAAAACATTAAAAAAGTAAAAAAAAAATGTCATTTTAAAAGATAAGTAAACATTTAACAACCACAAGGAAGAAACAAAAGGAACGGGGAAGTTCGGTGCTCACGCAGAAAGCCGTGAAGACACACCATCAACTACTGACAAAAGCAACACAACGCTGCGCAAGTGAGGAAAGAAAATGAGACTAGAAACTCGCGACAGCCGTGAGGACTGGCTGCATCCCTGCACCCACAGAACTAGACTCTTCGTTGATCTTCATCTATTTTCTGGGTTTTGAGCCTTGTGAGTGTTACCTATTATTTAAGTTAAAATTTGAAAGTATCAATTAGCAAATGTACGCAGCCTAGAGAAAGAGCAACCGCGACTCTGCGCGTGAGTCAGGAGATCACTGGTGACTTCAGGAAATAACGTGGCCTTGAAGATCTGAGGAGCGAGGGCTCCCGTGAGATGGCGGGGTCCCGGGGTCCCGTTTGCCGGGCTCGGCGCCGGACGCCCTGCGCCAGCCTCTGGACCCCCCAGCTGCCGGGGGGAGCCGGCTGGGACCCTGCGGCGCAAAACCTCTTGGCTGCTGCTGGTCGGAGCGCGAGTGGCCCAAGCACTTCTAGAAGTGGTTTCGCGGACTCTCCCAAGCCCAGCACACACCCGCCTACCACCTGGTAATTCCACCCCTCAGTGTACACTCTGTGTAAACGGTCGCATACGGACAAGACCACGGCAGCCTTATCCGGTATAGCCCCCGACGGGGTGCTCGACAAACACCCGCAACCATCAGACACCAAAGGGTACACATGATTCCACCGCTACACGTAAAGTTCAGAGACAGGGAGGAGCGTAAGGGTTATTAGCGGTCAGGAGAGTGACACCCAGTCATGTTCGGTTTTTCAGCTGGTATTTGGTAGGCGGGGTCACTCGCCACATGAAGATTCGCTGCCCGCACACTTACCACCTGCGCACTTTTCTCCATGTAGACAGACTACTACCTCGAGATACAAAGGAATGAACTCTTGAATTCACAACCCGGATGGATCTCAAGGGCACTGTGCTGAGTATAAAGACCACCCTCGGGGTGCCTGGGGGGCGCTGTCAGCACAGAGCCCGACGTGGGGCTCGAACCCACGAACCGTGAGATCATGACCTGAGCCGAAGTCGGACGCTCAACCCACTGAGCGACCCAGGTGGCCCTCGCACTCTCTCAAAAATAAACATTACAAAAAAAATTTTAATAAAAAATTAAAAAATAAATATAAAAACAAAAATAAAAATAAGGCCTACCCTGCTGACACCTTGATCTTAGATTTCTAGCCTCTAGAACTCCGAGTAAATCCATCTCTGGTGTTTAAGCCACACAATCTGTGATGCTTTGTAAAGTATAAGCAACTAATACGATAGATACATAATTAAGCCTGAAAACATGATGATAATAATAAGTGACTAAAGAAACAGAAATGACGGGGACACGGGCTATCACTCGTCTGGCATCAAATATGCCCCTAAGTCCCACAGCAGTACACTCAGGAGGGCCTATCTCTAAGACGCAGGCAGTAAGGCCGGTGTAAAGCAGTTTACAAAGTGCTGACGGCCACTGCCTTCTAGAACCCTCCCTGGGATGCTGAGAGGCGATCCTCACATCCATCTTCCAGCCGAGGAAGCTCAATTCGCAGAGCTGGGCTTTGGCCCTGACCCCTCGCCAGTGGACTGAGCCTGCCTACCAGGCCCCCGATTCTCCCAAGGCCCAGCCTTCGTGGCTCCGAGCAGACGGCAGCGAGCAGCGGCCCCCCCCCCCCCCCCGTACCTCCTCCTCGGCGACAGCATAGATGTTGATCTCTTCCTCCTCTTCCTCCTCCTCCTCCTTTTCTCCTCTGGCCAGCCGGGCCTCTCTCTCTGCTTTCCACTTTTCCACCAAGCCGGCCCTGACTGGAGCCACGGGAGAGCAGGCCCCTAAGTCAGCTCTCTGCGCAACGCGGCGGGAGGCCCACGCGTCCCCTCGGAAGAGGGGGACCCTCCGCCCGCCCTGGCAGCAGGCGTGCAGCACGACAGGGAGTCTGGTCACGCCACAGGCCCAGCTGCGAGTCACAAGGCGGCGTCTCCGGGCAAGTCCCCAGATCATCCCCAGTTCAAGGACCCGAGTGACTTCCCGACAGGCCTCCGTGACAAAGAAGACGGAGCGGAACGGCGCGCTGGAAAGGGCTCAGGCTCCTGACCACCCGCGCCCAAAGCCCTAGCTCCACACGCCAGGGGGATCGGGGCTAACTGCGTCCTCACGGGGCTGGCACGGGGCTTCAGGACACTGGCCCCGAAACGCCGGGCACAGGGCGTGGCAGGGAAGCGGCTCTCAGAAAGAGACGCCCACCTTGCTCAACGCTGATGACCTACTGGCTGTGCTCACGGCAGATCTAAAAGCTACTTAAACAGGCATCGCTTCCTGACTGCAAGAGAGGCCAACGCGGGAAGGAATTTAGGTGATGAATTCTGGGTGACAGGGGGCAGGTCCGATGTCACCCCTGGGCTCCCCCCGCCCACTGCTCTGGCCCAGCCCAGCCCCGACTGCGTCCCAGTTACTGGGGGTTAGGCCATGTGCGGACCATTTCCTCTGAAGGAATTTTCGGCAATGAAACCAACCCATTTCCGGCCACGGCACTACTGAAACACCCGTTTTCAAAGGACGGGCCAGAAGCCGGAGGCCGTCTGGAGCGAAACGAAAGGCTCGGAGACCTACATTTCTTCTCATATTCCTGTTCCAAAGGCACGATGACACCGTCGTCTTCATCGAGGTAACCGTAGTATTCAAAATCGATCGCTTTCATGAGCTCCGCGCGTGTCTTCCTTGGAGGGGGAAGGGCTAAGAGAAACGACACGAGCTCAGCCCGGTGGCCCTCCACACTCACACCACGCCCGCGCCTTCATCCCGGACAAGGCCACGTGGCCACGGAGCGTGCCACACCGCGACGTAGGCACCTCTCTGGACCGGCCATGGAATTACCTTAAGTGGTACAGCCCTTTCCAAAGTCCGTTTTGAAAACTTTAACCCAATGGGTCTATTTAGATGCGCATTATTTACAGAGTGGAGGGCTGTACGCTGCAGGATGTAAGACTGAGAACCTGAAGGTCCCTCTCTTGCTATTCCACAAGACGTTTTGATAACATAGGAAATGTCATGTTAAATGAAAAAAACAAGATAGGAAAACGTTCAGTATATAGATAAGAGAAACTACAAGGAAACAAAAAAGATAAATGAGAAAGCCCTAAGGAAAATAATTTCAGAATAAGGGTTACTATCCAGGATGTTTAAGAAATTCTTGAAAATCAAAACGGAGGGCGTCTGGCTGGCTCAGCTGGCAGAGCACGCAACTCTTGATCTGGGGGTGGTGAGTTTGAGCCCCACATTGGGTGTAGAGATCACTTAAAAAGAAAAAAAACTTAAAAAAAATCAAAAGGGAAATGACGACCTAACAGATAGCTGAAAGACTAAAAGCTCATCATTTCAGTAGAAAAAATTCACATGTATAAAAATTTCAATTAGCGGGACGCCTGGGGGGCTCGGTCTGTCGAGGGTCCCGCTCCTGATTTTGGCTCAGGTCATGATCTCACGGTTCGTGGGATCAAGCCCCATGTCCGGTTCTGCACTAACAGTGCAGAGCCTGCTTGGACTTCTCTATCTCCCTTTCTTTCTGCCCCTCCCCGTGCACTGTCTGTCTGTCTGTCTGTCTCTCTCTCTCAAAATAAGTAAACATTATAAAAAATTTCAGTGATTGAATTCAATGATCAATTTCATATATATATAGGCGCCCCCTATACATATGAATTTTTTCTTCTTAAATGATCAGCTTTGATTCTTTGACCAACCTGTTGGGTTGTCCTTTCCCTTTAAAAACTACAAGGAAATATGGCCCGATAGGTCAACTGTCATCTACAGATGGGAAAATATAGGCAGTTGTTTTTCTGAGTTTCTGTGTTTTACAGCATCTCTGTAATAAAACTGTATTATTTTCACAACGAACAGTATGATACTTAGATTTTGAGTTATTATTTTTTAAATATTTTTTTAAGACTTTTTGTAAAGATTTTATATTTAAGTAATCTCTATACCCAACGTGGAGCTCGAACTCAACCTCAAGATCAAGAGTCACACGCTCCACCGACCGAGCCAGCCAGGTACCCCTTGAATGAATTTTAAGTGGTGTTAATAACGCAGGCAAAACCAGTCTGGGCATAATTCGTTTAAAAGTAAGCGGGGCTTGGGGCGCCTGGGTGGCTCAGTCGGTTAAATGACCGACTTCGGCTCAGGTCATGATCTCATGGTCTGTGGGTTCAAGCCCCGCGTCAGGCTCTGTGCTGACGGCGCAGAGAAGACCCTCTGTCTCCCTCTCTGTCCCTCTCTCGCTGGTTCTCTGTCTCAAAATTAATAAGTAAACTTAAAAAAAAAAAGTGCAGGGCTGAATACAGGTAGAATTAGAGCTTTAAACAAACAGAGGCTGACTGGAAGGGAAGCGCGCAGAGCACCAGGAGTGGTGAGGACACGGTCAGTCTCACACTTTTTTCTAGAGCGTTTCGACTACTTGTCCCCACGGCCACGGAGGGAAAAGGCAGGCCAGGCGACGGCACCAGGCCCGAGGCCGCACAGAGCAGCTCCGCGCGGCTCCCTCTGTACCTACCGGGGTGCGGCCCAGGCTTCTACTCATTCCTCAGCCAGAGCCTTTTTCAACTAGTACGTAACTGCGACGGGACCCCATGTCCACGAGCATCAGAGCGGGCCCTGGGGGCGTGAGGACACGGCGAAGGCGCGAGCCTCCGGCACCCATCAATTCTGGAGTAGTCGCCCAGCCCCGCCCGGGTGCCTTGGGCTGTGAAGTCAACTCCCGGGATTTAAAGTTTCTCATTTAACTCGCGGGAACAAGGACCCTGACAGCAGCACGGTGCACAACAGCGGAGCACGCAGCGCAGGGCTGTGACGGGCCAGCCGGCAGTCAGGGCTAAGACCCTCACGAACACTGGCGGTACTTACGTTCTTTCTCAAACAGCTCTCTGACACCGGGCAAATCTTTGGCCGCTCCGAAGTACTTGTACCCTCGATTCCCGGGGACTTCTTTTCCTTCATGATCCAGCATCTTAGGGCCAACTTTCTTATTGGGAAGGAAAAAGAGAAAATGGGTCTGATCCTTTAACCCACCATTTCCATGTTTGCAAATGTATTTTCAGAAAATAACACTAAATGTGGGGAGATACTGATGTACACAGAAAATGATTCAGGGACTTTTTTGTGTAAATTAAAATCAACCTAAATGCCTAAGAGCAAGAGAATGATTTAAGTAAATTACAGCATCGTCAGAGATGGAATATATTCTATAACTTAAAACCGATCATTCTTATAAACTCCTATACCTCCCTGGGAAAACACTTATAATAGGACGTAAGTGACAAAAACTCAAAACACGGGGCGCCTGAGCGGCTCAGTTGGTTAGGCGTCTGGCTTCAGCTCAGGCCATGATCTCACGGTTCGTGGGTTTGAGCCCCGCATTGGGCTCTGTGCTGGCAGCTCAGAGCCTGGAGCTGCTTCGGATTCTGTGTCTCCCTCTCACTCTGCCTCTCCCCCGCTCATGCTCTGTCTCTCTCTGTCTCAAAAATAAATAAAAACTATTAAAAAAAATAAAAAACCAAAACCAAAAAACAACTCCAAACACAATTGCCAACAAGCTAACTGACGAACAGTAGAAGACAAATGAAATTCGTCCTGAAGAGGGAATTCTGTCCATTAGAAACGACGATGTCGACAAGGGCATGAAGCACGGTGGCCCTGGCCTAGGGCTATAGGACGACAGAAGGATATTCCTGGGGAGATCTGTGGAATAGCCAAGTAGGTCACACAAAACACCTGCATCAGAGTTAGCTGCCTTACACTTGATAGCTCTATCACGGTTACGGAAGAGAACATTCCTCTTAGAAAACACGCACAGAGGGGGCACCAGGGGCCCGTCAGCTGAGCGTTTCTCTCTTGATTTCAGCTCAGGTCACAACCGAAGGGTCATGGGATCCAGCCCTGCACTGGGCTGCATGCTGAGCATGGAGCCTGCTCGAGGTTCTTTCTCTCTCTCTCTCCCCCCTTTCCCCTGCTCACATGCTCTAATAAGAAAAAAATAAAAACAAGAAAGAGAGCAAATACATACAAGAGATATTAAGTATAAGGGGTTACGAAGGATGATGTGTTAAATCTCAACGTACACACAGAAAATGACAAAGTAAATACAGGAAAAAGGCCCAAATCTGGAAAATGTATGAAGGGTATATAAGAATTCTCTGTACTAATTTTACAACTTTCTCAAAAATCCTTTTTTAAAAAATGTTTATTTACTCTTTTGAGAGTGAGAGAGAATGGGAAAGGGGCAGAGAGAGGGAGACAGAGAATCCACTCTTTTGAGAGTGAGAGAGAATGGGAAAGGGGCAGAGAGAGGGAGACAGAGAATCCTAATGCGGGGCTTGAACCCACAAATCGCGAGATCATGACCTGAGCCGAGTACAAGAGTTGGACGCTAAGCCGACTGAGCCACCCACCCAGGCGCCCTTCAAAAAAAATTTTTTTTTTTTAAATATTTTTATTTATTTCTAGGAGAGAGAGAGACAGCGTGAGCAGGGGAGGGTCAGAGAAAGAGGGAGTCACAGACTAAAGCAGGCTCCAGGCTCTGAGCTGGCAGTCAGCACAGAGCCCGACGCGGGGCCCGAACCCACGAACCGCGAGATCATGACCTAAGCGAAAGTCGGACGCTTAACCGACTAAGCCACCCAGGCGCCCCCAAAAACGTTTTTTAAACGATGATGGGGGAGCCTGGCTGGTGAGTCAATGGAGCATGTGACCCTTGAGATCAGGGTGGTGAGTTCAAGCCCCACGTTGGGCATAGAGCCAACTTAAAAATAAATAAAAATAAAATGATGATGTAAATGATTATTGACATGAAAGTATGTTCCTGATATACTGTTAAGTGAACGAAGCATATAGTGAGAATAAGAAAGACTTTCTGTAGAAATAAACATATATGTGCATAGAAAAGAAATGCTAGAAAGATAAATGGAGAAGGTCAGTCGTAGTGATTTCTGTGTAGTAGAAAACTATGCAACATATTCTATATCATGCATAGAATATAACAAATATTTAAGTATTTTACAATTTTTATTATTTTTTCTTTTCTTTCCTTTTTTTTTTTTTTTTGCATAAAACTCTGTAGTATCTACACAGGCAATCCTGTGTAGATTCAATCTAAGAAACGCAAATCCTACAACCAAAGCGGCACACGCAGGGAGTGTGAGCTCAGTCGTGGCACTCATGGGACAAACAACAGCAGCAGCTACTCAAGTGGCAGCATCGGGACTGAGTGCTGTCATGGTTCTTTACACTTTTCTGAACTTAGTGTTAAATGTACTATTCTTCTGTGTGCTTTTAACGTGGCAAAATGCATGTAACAAAATTTACCATCTTAACCTTTTTTTTAAAGTTTGTTTACTTTGCGCGTGCGCACAAGTTGGGGAGGGGCAGACAGAGAGGGAGACAGAGAGGATCCCGAGCAGTTCTGCACCGCCAGCGCAGAGCCCGAGGCGGGGCTTGAACCCACAGACGGTGAGATCGTGACCCGAGGCAAAATCCAGAGTTAACTTAACCAACTGAGCCGCCCAGGCGCCACCCCTCTTAATACTTTTTAGGGACAAGTTCAGTGATATTAAGTACATTCATAATAATAGCATGTAACCCTCACCACCAAAAATCTCCGGAACTCTTCTCATCTTGTGAAACTAAAAGCCTAAATGTATCACTTTTACACATAGAGAATGGAAATAAAATTGTTAAGCATTAAAAAAAAGAACTCTAGAAAGAAATATGTTAAAACATTTATGTTGAATTGCACCAAAAATTTATAAAATAAACTTGCCCAAGGAGTGAAAGACCTGGACTCTGAAAACTATAAAACGCTGATGGAAAAAATTAAGGACGACAAACGAAACGGGAAGATATCCCACGCTCAGGTACCGGAAGGATTAATGCTGTGAAGATGTCCATGTGCCCCAGTGCAGCCTGCAGATTTAATGCAATCCCTACCGAAATACCAGCAGCACTTTTCGAAAACCTAGGACGAATAATGCTACAACTTGTGTAGAACAAAGACCCTGAATAGCCAAAGCGATCTTGACAAAAACAAAGTTGAATTCCAGATTTCAAGATATCCAACAAAACTTAATAATCCAAACAGAATGGCAGTGGCACAGACACAGACACACAGGTCAACGGGACACACACAGAGCCCACAAACCAACCTAGGTTTCCACGGTCAGCTGACGCATGACACAGGAGGCTGGAATAGGCAAAATGGGAAGACAGCCTCCTCGATAAACAGCGTTGGGGAAATTGGACAGCTACATGCAGAGGAACGAAACGGCCACTTTTTGACACCGTACACGAAAATACACCCCACATGGATGAAAGACCTAAATGTGAGACCTGACACCACAAATATCCTAGAAGAGGGCGCAGGCACGGAATTCTCTGACATCGGCCACAGCAACATTGTCCTAGATATGTGTCCTGAGGCAAGGGAAACAAAAGCAAAAATAAGCTATTGTGACTACATCAAAATAAAAAGCCTCTGCAGAACAAAGGAAACAGTAAAACAAAAAGACAAGCTACTAATTGGGAGAATATATCTGCAAATCCGACCTACAATGATACACCCTGGGCACCTCTCAGCACGGCTAGTGTCAAAAACACAAGGGACAACAGGTGCTGGCGAGGATGTGGGGAAAAAGGAACCTCTTGCACGGCTGGTGGGAATGCAAACTGGTGCAGCCGCTGTGGAAACCAGTGTGGAGGTTCCTCAAACTTAAAAACAGAACTACCCTATGATCCAGTAATTCCACTACTGGGAATCCGCCTAAAGAAAAATGAAAACACTGAGTCAAAAAGATAATACGCACTCCTAATATCGTAGCATTATTCACAATAGCCAGGATATGGAAGCAACCCAACTGTTCATGAACTGATTGATGAATAAAGAAGGTGTGTGTTCGTGTATGTGTGTGTGCGCGCGCGCGTGTGTGTAAAATGGAATACTCAGCCATGAAAAAGAATGAGCTTGGGGCGCCTGGGTGGCTCAGTTGGTTAAGCATCTGACTCTTTTTTTTTTTTTTTATTTCTAGGAGAGAGAGAGACAGAGTGAGCAGGGGAGGGTCAGAGAGAGAGGGAGATATAGACTCTGAAATAGGCTCCAGGCTCTGAGCTGGCAGTCAGCACAGAGCCCGATGCGGGGCTCGAACCCACGAACCGTGAGATCATGACCTAAGCGAAAGTCGGACGCTTAACCGACTAAGCCACCCAGGCGCCCCAAGCATCTGACTCTTGATTTCGACTCAGGTCATGATCTCACAGTTCGTGAGATCAAGACCCACATCAGGCTCTGCACTGACAGCGCAGAGCCTGCTTAGGATTCTCTCTATCCCTCTCTCTCTGCCCCCTCCCCTGCTCTATCGCTGTCTCAAACTAAATAATAAACATTTTATAAGTATTTTTATTCTTTTAAGTAATCTATACACCCATTGTGGGACCCCACGATCAAGAGTTGCACGCCCCTCCGACTGAGGCAGCCAGGTGCTCCAGGGCCATGGTCATTTTAAACAAGAGGCCAGGGGCACTTGGCTGGCTCTGTTGGTTGAGCCTAAGACTTCCACTCAGGTCACGATCTCACGGTTTGTGAGTTCGAGCCCCATGTCGGGCTCTCTGCTGTCAGCACAGAACCTGCTTCGGATCCTCTGTCTCCCTTTCTCTCTGCCCCTCCCCTACTCTCACTCTCTCTCGCTCTCAACAAATTAATAAACATTTAAAAAGAAACAAACAAACAAGAGGCCCGGAGAGATTAAGTGGCTTACTCAAGCACACCTGGGCAGTAAACTCAGGTGCCCTGTCTGCTCGGAGGGCCGTGCTACGGGCTGGAAGAATTATCCCATCTTTTCCATGCTTCCCGTCCCCCTGCAGGTACCCACTCCGCTCCGCGGCCGGCATGGGCGGGGAGCTTCAGGGGTGCAAAGCTACCCAGGCTGCCGAAACGCTCGCTAGCTTACCCCCAACACCCACAGACCCCGCCTTACTTACTCCATAGTCAGGACCACCCAGCTCCTTTATCCGGACTTCCCAGTGTCCCTTCTCCCGTAGCAGCTTGTTAATCTCATCATTCAGGTCCCGAATTCGGAATTCCCCTAAACCAGCTGGAAAACAAGAACATTCACATTGTGTCTTCAAGACAGCACTCGGGGTTACCCCTCCAAAACAAAGGTCAATACCTACGAAAACACTCGTGTAAATTTATAAGAAAAACCATCCACACCCACATGAAAGAAAAGGCAAGGATGATGAGCAGAGTTCCCACCAGCACGGGGGAAGAAATCTGTCCTCGTTAGCGACTGAAGAAATATAAACGGAAGCAATCCTACGGTTCCATTTATACAACTCTAAAAATACCTTAGTGGTGGGGGCACCTAGCATCCGACCCAGCAAAGGTGCAGCGAGGCCGGCATAAGCACCAGGGACTGGAGAATTATGCTGGGTTCTCCCTTTCAGCAAAGCAAAGTTTTATTATACGGGAACATCCTTCGGCAAAGACTGTCTTGTGAGAATAAAGCCTAAGGGACTTATTTGAAGGAATGGCACAAAGGGGTTTGCGGCACCCCACCACAAAGGGAAATGGCTAATGAACCCTGATACGCTGAAATAAAGAATCACCTCGCTATTGCAAGGAAGCATCCCCCCCCCCAACTTTCTCCACTGAATGGCTTTTGTACCACTGTCAAAAGTCAACTGACCGCATGTCTGGCCGTTTTTTATTGTCTTCCATTGGCCCATCTTTCACCACTACTGCGTTATCTGGAATACAGTAGCTTTACATTAAATCTTAAAGTCAGGTGGTTATGAATGCTACAGTCTTGTTCTTTTCTGAAATTATTCTGGCTATTCTAGCTCCTTTGACTCTTCATTTAAAATGTGGAAAAAATCTGGCAACCTATTAAAGTAAATCCCGCTGGGATTTTGATTGTGACAATATTTGAAAAGAGAAAGAACTGACGTCATTACTAGGTCGAGTCTCCCCATCCACGAATACTGTTTCTCTCCATCTACTTGGGTCTTCTCTGATTTCCTTCATCAGGGTTGCAGAGCTTGAAGCATACAGATCGCACCTATGTTCTGTTAGATTTAAACCTAAATATTTTCTTCTGCTTTGGTGCTTTTGTAAACCGCCCTTTCTATAAATTCCATTACCAATTTTTCAGCGCTGGTTTATAACAACAGAATTGATTTTTGTGTATTGACTTTCTATTCTGTAACCTTCATTTTAGAAAGCTTCCCAGAAGATTTCTTGGGGCCTTCTACGTGGAAATTTACGTAGTTTTGAGGAAGAGAATTATATTTCTTACTTTCCCACCTGTGCACCTTTCATTTCCTTGCTTTACTGCACAAGACTAGGAATTCCAGTGCGACCTTGAATACAAGTGGTAGGAACAGGGATCTCTGTCTGGTCCTTGCTCTCAGGAGGAGAGCATTCAGCCTTGCACAGTAAGTACGATGCTGGCTATAGGTTTTCTGGTAGAAGTGTTTTATCGGGGTGAAAAAAGCTACCTCTCATTCCCAGTTAGCAGAGAGTTTTTACCATGAGTGGATGTTAAATTTTGCCAAATACTTTTCTGTTCTGGTATCTACTGAGATGTCTCTCCTAAAGATTATCTAGAGAGGTTTCTCTACTTTAGAATGATGATACAGTGAATGATATTCATTTTCGAATGCTGAATCAGACATGTATTCCAACGAGAACTCCCACTTGGTTGTGATGTATTACCCTTTTTAGAAATTACTGGATTTGGTTTGCTAATATTCTGTTGAGGGTTCCTACACTATGAGGAATACCGGCAGGCAAATTTTTTCTATTCGTGCAATGTCTTTTTCTGATTTTAGTATCGTGGTAAAGTTAATAGTAAAATTTATAAAATGAATGAGGAAGTGTTCGTTCCCCTTCAATTTTCTGGAAGAAACTGTGTTGAAGTGTTATTATTTCTTCCTTAAATGTTTGGTAGAACTGACCCGTGAGGCCATCTGGGCCTGGAGTTTTCTTCGCTGGAAGGCTTTAACTATGTATTCAATTTCTTTAATAGATATAGGGGCATCTGACTGGCTCAGTCAGTAGAGCATGTGACTCTCAATCTTGGGGTCATGTGTTTGAGCTCCATACTGGGCATAGAGTTTATTTTAAAAAAAAATCTTATTTTCTTAAGAACTAATTCTCAAGTTTCTGTCTTTCAGGGAGTGGCCGGCTTCATCTAAGTTGTTGAATTATGGGCAGAGCACTGTAATAGTCCCTTATTAACCTTCTCTTGTCTGTAATAATAGTCCCAACATCACTCCCCATGCTTGTCGTTTTTTTAAGTTTGCTTGTTGGTTGGTTGGTTGGTTGATTATGGAATCTCTATACCCAACGTGGGACTCAAACTTCTGACCCTGAGCTCAAGAGTCACATGCTCTACTGACTAAACAAGCCAGGCGCTCCTAGATGTTCCCAATTTGTATCTTCTTTTTTTCTTAGTCAGTCTGACTAGAAGTTTCTTGATTTTTATTGACCCTTTTATGAATATTTTTTTATTTTTAATTTTTTTTGAGGTTTGTTTAAGAGTCAGAAAGAGTAAGTGTGGGAGGGGCAGACAAAGGGGTGGCGGGAGAGGATCCCAAGCAGGCTCCGCACTGATAGTGCGCACTGACGGTTCGACACGGGGCTCAAACTCACGAACTGTGAGGTCAGGACCTGAGCTGAAACCAAGAGTCAGACACTTAACCAACTGAGCCCCCCCAGGAACCCCTTATTGATCTTTTTAAAGAATCAGCTTTTGATTGCTTTTCTCTCTTCATCTTCCATTTTCAGTTTCATTGCTATCTTCTCTTTACTGTTTTCTTCCTTCTGCTTACTTAGGGTTTGATTTACTCTTCTTTTCTAGTTTCTTGGGGTATAAGTTTAGATCACTGATTTGAGACCTTTCTTATTTTCTATTATTTTAATACAAAAAAAAGCACTGATTTAATACATGCCCCCAAGATTGTTTCTGTCCCTTAACTACGTTTTCATTTGCATTTACTTCACAGTATTTTTGAACATCCTCGGAGTTTCCTCTTAGACACGTGGGCTGCTTAGATACATGCTGCTTAATTTCCAAATATTTAGGAATTTTCTAGACATGTTTCCGTTACTGATTTCGACATTAATTCTGTTATTGTCAGAGAACACATTTTGTAAGATTTCAATTATTCTAGATGTGCTAACATCTGTTTTACAACCCAGAACATGTTCTACTTTCGTAAGTATTCTAGGTGCTCTTACAAAGAGGAAGTATTCTGGGGCCCCTGGGAGGCTCAGTTGGTTAAGCGTCCAACTCGTGCTTTTGGCTCAGGTCACGATCTCATGGTTGGTTAAGTTTAAGCCCCGAGTTGGGCTCCAGGCTGATGGTGCAGAGCCTGCTTGGGATTCTCTCTCCCTCTCTGCTCCTCCCATCTGGCACACTCTTTCTCAAAGTAAATAGATAGATAGATAGATAGATAGATAGATAAAAATAATAAAACTTAAAAAAAAAGTATTCTTTTTTTTGTTCTGTAAATGTCAAGCGGGTTAACACTATTGTCCTTACCGATTTTCTATCTACTTGTTCTACTGATTTCTGAGAGAGAAAAGCTGACGGCACCAAGTCTTTCTGTGGATTTGAGAACCAACGCTGCGGGGTGCCTGGGGGCTCAGCTGGTTGAAGGTCCGACTCTTGTCTTTGGCTCAGGTCATGATCTCGTGGTCCGGTGAGGTTGACTCCCATGCTGTCAGCATGGAGCCTGCAGGGGACTCTCTCTCTCTCTCGGCCCCTCACCCACTCGAGCATGCATGCACTCTCTCTCAAAATAAAAAAAACTTAAAAAAAAAAACAACAACTGTAAAAGACAAGCTAGCTTACCATTCTGAATCTGAGCCACTTTTTTAGAAATCTCTCCAATGATCTGTGAAAAAAAAAAAATAAATTCTCATGATGTTTGATTATGTCTGAAAGCACAGAAAAATATAATTCAAAATTAGTAATTAAAAATACTTAGAATTCTGGTAAAGAATCACTTAGATAATAAGAAAAACCCGAATATAAATCAAAACCACAATGAGGTATCACCTTACACCTGTCAGAATGGCTAGAATTAAAAAGACAAGAAATAAGTGTTGGTGAGAATGTGGAAGGAAGAGACCGCTTGTGCACTGCAGGTGGGCAGGTAATTTGGCACAGCCACCACGGAAAACAGGATGGAGGTTCCAAAAAAAAAAAAGAAAGAAAAATAGAAATACTATATGATCCAGGAATTCCACTCCTGGGTATTTACCCAAAGAAAATGAAAACACTAATTTGAAAGATACATGCTAATTGTAGTATTATTCACAATACCCAAGAAATGTCAGCAACCCAAGTGTCCGTGGACAGTTGAATGGATAAGAAAGACGTGTTATATACAACGGAACACTACTCAACTATAAAAAAGAATGAGATCTTGCCATTTCCAACACCATGGATGGACCTAGAGGGTATTATGCTAAGTGAAATACGCTGGACAGAGAAAGCCAAATACCATGTGATTTCACTTACATGTGGAATCTAAAAAGCAAATCAAATCAATAAACAAACAAAAAAGCAGAAACAGACCCATAAAGACAGAGAACAATGACTGATTGTTCAAACAATGATGAAACAACTGATTGAAACAATGATGACGGCCAAAGGGGAGGGAGGTGGGGGATGGGCCTAATAATGGGTGAAGGGGTGTGGGAGATACAGGCTTCCAGTTAGGGAATAAGTCACGGGGGAAAGCTCGGCATAGGAAATATAGTCAATGGTTTTAGAACAGCATTTATCGTAACAGATGGTAGCTACACTGCGGGTTCACCGTGCTGGACACCTGAAACTAATGTAACATTCTGTGTCAACTACGCTTCAATAGAAAAAGAAACAATCAGAGACTTGTTACTTCTACTAAGACCAGATTCACCCAGAACATACTTGTCGCCTCCACTTCTCAGCTTTGGGCAGCTCAGTACATTCTGAGGCAAGGAAGGGTCTTCTTTCCTATGAAGAAGAAAATACACATATTGCCACTGGACTAGTTACGAGCTTTATGCAGTATTCACAATGGATTCAGCCCTGAAGACTAATGGTCTAATGGTCTAAATACATTTGACGTTTCAGTTCCAGATGATCTTCATCAAGCCCTGTAGCTAGCTGTCAGCACAGAGCCCGACACAGGGCTCAAACCCACGAACCATGAGATCATGACCTGAGCTGAAGTCAGATGCTTAACCGACTGAGCTACCCAGGCGCCCCTATTCATATTCTTAAGACATAATGTCTATTGGGCACCTGGGTGGCTCAGTCGGTTAAGCGTCCGACTTCAGCTCAGGTCATGATCTCATGGTTCGTGCTTTTGAGCCCCGCATCAGGCTCTGCGCTCATGGTGCACAGCCTGCTTGGGATTCATTCTCTCTCTGTCCCTCCCCTACTTGCTCTCTCTCTCCCAAAATAAAGAAACTTAAAAAAATAATATCTACAATATTTAGAACAGACGTGTGTGTGAGAGCACGTGTGTATAATTTTTATAAAACGAAAACAAAACCACTGAGATGGGACCTGTTATCCTCGACCGGGGTGAGTCTCCATGAGTTGAGACCGTACGCTGGTTTCGGCTTGGAGCTCGTCTCCACAGCACGTTCCCCCCCCCCCCGCCCCCCCCCCCCCCAACTAGTAGACAGAGCAGGGGCAATAAGCCAATCATCATAACACAGAGGAGACAGAAACAGCCAGCTCATCACACCGCCCCAGCTACGGAGAGATACGCCTAGAATTCAGGGGAGGGACTCGTGGGAGCGCCGGCAGGTATAGGCAAGAAAGTGGAAGTCTCGTCTGCTCAGGAGAGAGCTTTGCCGCTTTGTTCTTGACACTTTACAATTCACGAGGAGGATTTACACCAACCTTCACTTTTCCCTCTTCCAGTTGAGCTTGGCGAAATCTGGCCAAGGCCGTCCTGTCAGGAAGAGAGAAGACTCCATCAGATACTGATCACAGAGTTCTCACCACCCACGTTCCTAGATGGGGTAGATCTGCTCATGACCGTATTTAACATCAGCCATTCGGGAAGACCATTTACGTACAGATTATAATAATTATTCTTTGGGGCGCCTGGGTGGCTTAGTCGGTTAAGCGTCCGACTTTCGCTTAGGTCATGATCTCGCGGTTCGTGGGTTCGAGCCCCGCGTCGGGCTCTGTGCTGACTGCCAGCTCAGAGCCCGGAGCCTGTTTCAGTCTGTGACTCCCTCTCTCTCTGACCCTCCCCTGCTCACGCTGTCTCTCTCTCCTAGAAATTAAAAAAATAAATAAAAATAAAAAAAAAATTATTCTTTGTAAAAAGAGAGCATCTGTGAGTATGCGCCAAGAGATTAAGGCACCATAGAGAAGTTATGGGTTTCCGGGTCCCCAAAGTGGAGCTTAAAAAGCCCCTGGTGTCCGTGAATACCCAAGTGTCCATTTTACTTATACTGTGTGGAAGGACTGTGGGGAACGCTACTGATCAGACCACTTGGTGAACGACGCATCCGGATGCTAAAAGACTAGTATCACGTGGTGCCTCGTGGTCACTCTCCTGGCCCCTGGCCCACCCCCAACGGGACTCAAGTTTATCCAGCGTAAGTTCTGGGGAGTTGTCAGAAAACACTCCTAGGGAAAACAAACATCAGACAGAGGAATACTATTTTAACACTAATTTCAGATAATTATCACCATTATCCATGGTGATAATGAAGCCGCTTCAAATTTACAGACAAAATCGAGTTGATACTTACATGGCCTTTTCCGCATTTCGGGCCTAAAAGGAGAGAGAAGGGGAGAAAAATGCCCATGTTTAAAATACCCTTTTTTTTTCCATGTGCGTTTTAGAGAAAAGTATCACAAGGATAGTCACAAGCATAAAGGTTGAACTAATATACCAAAAGAAAAAAAGAAAAGGAAAGAAAACCAAAAGAAAAAAAAATCAAAAGATGTCAAAATCCTGTGACTCTTCCTATGCTGCTCCCTCCAGCTAAAATCTTCACTCCTGCACTGTCCCCACCCCTGGGTCTGGCTAACTCCTATCCATCCTTCCAAATGTATCACCCGTGTCATCACCATTCCAGAAAGGTCATGTGTGGCCCCTTCTTCCCAACTGGGCTGCTACCTTTCGTCTGGGTTTATAACGACCATGGTCCTTTCCGCTCAGCATCCCTACTGTCTGTTTCCAGCCAGCAGAATTTGAGGAAGAAAGGACTGGCTTTTCCAACGTGAATTTTACGTAACTCTAGTCACATGAGTGTCAAGTCAACGGTCCCTGAGGCAGCGTCAAGCACAGAACATGTTTTCTTGGTTGTAGCCTCAGTAGAAAGAGCACTTGCTAAGCCAGGGACTTGAACTTTACTCTCAACTCTTCCGCCTGCCATCCCTGAGAAGTAGTCGCTCAGGCTCCCCATCTTTACATCGGGGATCATACTTCTTCTCTCCTCGAGAGGCATAAACACTTAAAAACATCCGGTAGGCAGCTCTCAGATACTCAGCAAAAGTAAGTTCAATGCAAGTCTCCTGTCTGGCCTTCTGTCTCAACGGACGCAGCAACGAACTTGGCAAAAGCCTGGCGGGTACATGAACACATCACCAACTAAGGAATAAAACAAAGTAGCTCTCCCAGGGCAAGCCATCGTCCTGGAGGCAGAGGCAGTGTCCTACCTACTTCACTAAATTCTAGAGATTTACTTTTGTGTTTCGCGATGCTTACTCCATGCCTAAAACACCGCGTTAGGTGCTGGTTGGAACTTGCCCATCAAACAATGAACCAATGGGGTGTGGGCAGGTACCCAGTGTACTGTAAGCCCACAAATATGAATGTGTGACGGTGACAGTGATGTAAAACACCCAACGACTCCTGTACCCCAAAATACCCAGGCCCACGGATTCTTCTCCCCTTGCTAGGGAATGGACAGAATGACTCGCTATGTTTGTTAGAGTTCAGAAACCAGAGCCTCCGGGCTGAGCAGGGCAGTCTGAAGCAGTTAATTTGGGTGTATTCTCCCACAGAAAGGGCTGCTTCTACCCCAAGAAGGCTTCTTTCCTTCTTGGGATCTTGGGCTCATTAATCTACAAGCGCTTGCAATACACCGTCTATAACCTTGTTACTGTGTCCTGTGCTTCTTAGGCGGGTTTCACTTAACGAAACTATCACGGGGACTAACAGGTATGAGCGTCTCCCGTGTACCAGCGCTACGTACAGGCTCAAGTTCACGTGTCGCGAGCGCTTCTCGAACCAATGAGAAGCCAGCAAGCCACTCCGGACACAGGTCATACCCTCAGGCGGTGACACGCCGCCATCCATTCGACAGTGACGGAGCCGCCGCAGCGCGCCAGACCCCGTGGAAGGCATTGAGAAAACGATGTGGAAAAGACCCCACCCCCGGGAAGTTTACGTCTTGCGGGGAGATGAGAAGAGACAAAAATCAAACAGCCCAGAAACTGTGGTCACAGCCGCTCTTCATCGCCCGCAGGCGGCCTGGGGACAAACGAGGGGGCGGCGCCAGGCACCGTGACTCGGGGCCGGTCCTTGCGCCTCTCCGTGCCTCAGTTTCCCCGGCCGATAACCGAGACGCTTCTCCGAGACGAAAACGCTGTCGGGGGCGGTAACTCCGCTCCGCGAGGTTCCCATTTCTGGCCCCAAACTGTGACAGTTGCAGAGAGGAGGAGGGGAACCCAAGTTCCAGGTGGCCAAGGAGCCTGAAGCCGGCCCGCAGTAACTGCGCCCCTGCACCACTGCGCGCCCGCTCGCCCCTCCACCCCGCGCCCGCCAACTCACCATGGTGGCAGCGAGGGCGCCGCCCGCGGGCCCAGCCCCCGAGGCTTCGCCGACTCCGGCGAGGCCGACCCCGGCGGGAACTGAAACACTCTAGCCGACCGCACCGCCGATGCTTCCGTCGGAAGGACAAACGCGATGGACCGGAAGTGGCAGGCCGGAAGTGAAAACGAGCCCGGACTGGAGGAGGAAGAGGAAACGCAGACGCGCTCCCGTAGGGCGGCCTTTCCCGGGCGTCGGGCGTCGCAGCGACGCGCGTGCGAAGAATGGGGGCGTTGGCCAAACGCGCCTGCGCAGTGAGAAGCGTCTCAGCCCGCTCGCGACGGCTGGCTTTGCTCTCGCGATAACGGGAGCCACGTAGCTTGCGTTAACTCTCGCCACCGCGGAAGCGGAGGAGCCCAGCTGCCCCTGACTGTCAGCTGCTCGGGGTCACGGCTGCCGTTCTGGATCGCATCCCGCCGGCCCCCTTTCTAGTCCTTTCGGTGAGAGCAGACGTGCCCTTAGGAGCTCGCTCGTCGTCATGCCTCCGAGCGAGCGGAGCCCTCACAGCGGCCGGGGGGCGCCGACCGCAGCCCCAGAAGCGGGCGCTGAAACGGCCCCTGGGCCGGTCCGAGCCGGCGGGGCTCCGTGAGTTCTCCGCGCTCCCCTGTCTGGTCGTGGGGGCCTCCTCTTTCCGAGCTCTTCTGGAGTCGCCGGGTCTGTCAGAGCTGGAGCAGTGCTTGGAGTCACCCTCTTTTAAGATAAGAAATCTGAGGCCAAGGGAGCAAAGCCTCCTCACCTGGAGGGGGAGCCTGGTCCGAGAGGTGGTTATGCGTCGTTACCCAGAGAGAGGCGGCCATGAGTGTGGTGATGGCGCGTCGCTGGGCTCAGGGGGCCCTTAGACAGGGACCCAGGGACACGGGAGAGGCCACTTGATAGGGGCGGTTCTGGAGGCTGTTCCCGTATGGTGTCGAGTTGTGTGGACGCGAGGGGAAGGACAGTAGCCAGCGAAGCCGCTTGCAGCAGCCGCCCCGTTTCGGGCGTGGTGCTTCGGCCATGGTGGCCTCCGCTACCGGGGGACCAGCCAGTGGCGGGCGCAGCAGCCTCGGCCAGGAGGCCCAGCCGACATGTGCTTCAGGATCAGACGCAACAGGCGTGTGCTCAGAATAGACACCAGGGTCGCCTGCCCCGACCGCGGTACGGACGAGTCCTCCGTCAAGGTTTCAGGTGGGCCCGTGGCCACCCAGACTCCCATCCCCCACGTCTCCCACAGCCGGCGGTGGGTGTGTGATCATGCAGTAGCCCATGGGAAATGAGTGGAAAGAATGCCACGCGGGCAGTGCCACGGGAAGTATGGACGTGCCCTTCCTTGCCCCTTTCCCTTCACCGCTGAGAGGCGAACAGCCACCTCGAACTCAGAAAGAGAACTGACTTGTGAGGATGCCACACTCCCAGCTCTGGAACCTCGAGAGCTGTGACATGAGAGAGGTAAACAAAGTCTGTTTCGTTTTGTTTTGCTAGTGAAAAGATTGAGGGGAGTAGTTTCGCCTCTCAAACTTTTTCTTTTTTAATGTTTATTTTGATGGGGGAGGCGGGGGGAGGAGAGAATCCCAAGCAGGCTCCTCGCTGTCAGCACAGAGCCGGACACAAGATCATGACCTGAGCCGAAATCAAGAATTGGCTACTCAACCGACTGAGCCCCCCAGGTGCCCCGAGAAATAAACGTAGTCTTGTTTAAGCTGCTGCTTTTGGGAGTCTCTTGTTGCCTTTGTTAACCTTTCCCATAAATGACACCTTTCCCAAACAAGCAAGGTCATTCCTCAGTGAGGTTTTTTTTTGAGACACAAGTTTCTCACATTTCTGTATCTTTGTCCGTTAAGTCCCTGACTCTAGGATACAGAGGTCACTTGTGCCAGGATTCAAGGGGCATTACCTGTATCGATTCTCCTTCCAGCATCCATCCTCCCCACCCACTTTCCTGAGTTCTCTTTGGGAATCTTTTTTTTTTTTTTTAATATTTTATTTACTTTTGAGAGAGAGAGAGAGAGAGACAGCATGAGCAGGGGAGGGTCAGAGAGAGAGGGAGATACAGAAACTGAAATACGCTCCAGGCTCTGAGCTGCCAGCATAGAGCCCGATGTGGGGCTCGAACCCACGAACCGTGAGGTCATGACCTGAGCCGAAGGCGGATGCTTCACTGACTGAGCCACCCAGGCGCCCCGGGAATCTGACGGTTCAGGGGAAGAGATTGCATGTCCAGCCTTAGGAACAGAATAAAAGAGCTAGGTTAAGCCAAACAATCCATGCCGTCTCCCTATGAATATTGGTTGGTGGGCTGAAGACCCAAGCCGACCCTCGGGGGCGCCTGGCTGGCTCAGTTGGTTAAGCGTCTGACTCTTGATTTCAGCTCAGGTCTCAAGAACCGTGAGATCGAGCCCCATACCGGGCTCTGCACTGACAGGGTGGAGCCTGCTTGGGATCCTCTCTCCCTCTCTCTCTGCCCCTCCCGTGCTCTCTCTGTCAAAACCAAAACCAAAAACCCAAGCCGATCCAGAGCCTCAGGACTTGGCTCGCAATTTTGGGTAGAATACATCCCGCTGGATGCAGAACAACGTAATCACCAGAAGCTGCTTCAGCCACTCAGACGCTCTGCTCAGTCTGCAGTATACAGGCCAGTAAACTCTCTGTAGTGTTGAAACAAGTAGGAGTCAGGCGGACCAGCACTTAAAACTAAGAGCATCCTGACCCTACGATTTATCTTGCCACATCCACTACTGTCCTTGCTGATCTCTGGGTCCTGACTGATCCTGCCTCCGTCCTGCGACTATCCCCATGTTTATGCTACTTATCATCTGAGACAATGTACACACCCCGGATTTCTACCAGTCCCACCGGGTGGTTCTGTGGCCTTGGATGACTTCCACGACCTGTTTAATTTCTGTTCCATGAAACTGACGTAACAGTATTTACCTTTCTGTTCTCATTTTTCACTATTCATGAAATTGGGCCACTTGCCTTACAGAGCTGTTGTTAAAAAGAGGCAACAGCATGTAAGGTGCTCAGAACAGATCTATGTAAAGTTCCCGGTAGCGATTTCAAAACCCAAAACCCCATGACCTGCAGTGAAATCTATTATGTGGCCTCACCCAACTCCGTATATGGCTGGACCAGGCTCAGAGCCTTTGTAAGAGCCCTGTTAGCCTTTGTTTTATATATATATATATACATATATATATATATATATATATATTTTTTTTTTTAATTTTATTTAATCTCTACACTCCACCTGGGGCTCCAACTCACAATCCTGAGATCAACAGTCGTATGCCCTTCTGACTGAGCCAGCCGGGCACCCCGGCTCTGTTCGCCTCTAAGATTCATAGGTCTTCTCCTACTGGAATCCTATCTTGGTTTTTTTTGTGCTTGTTTGTTTGTTTGTTTGTTTGATCTCCACCCCATAGTTCTGGCTTGGGAGACATCATGGCTACATGAGTAAAGGAACAAAGAAAATGGCCCTATACTGCCCTGCCTTGTTTTTATGCCAACAGCCTCAACTTCGGCTGTTTCTTAGCCACCCTGAAATTTGAACAGCATTTCTGTGGGCTCAGACTCTCTAGACTCCTATCCCGGGATCAGCCATATATCTCTCATCTACGGACGCGTCCACCATCGCGATCCATCATCGGGTCACCTCACTAGTCCGTGAGAGAACGGCTGTAAACTGGCCAGCAGGCTGAATTTGGCCCGCGGGGTTGCTTTGCCCGCTATCGTGTTGTAAGAAGTGGAAAATCTCACATGGACATCCTGATAGGAGGCAACACTGAACCCACATGCGTGCACAGTAACGGTCAGTGCGAGTGAGACATCCTAATGTTAGAGGAATCCATGTTGTGAGCGTGTAATACATTTAACGTTAGTACCTGATTGGGTGGGGGAAAACCCTCTTCCCATTAAAAGGACATTTTCTAGTTCTTCCTGGCCCAACAAGCAACAGAGGCAGTACTTTTACCTAGCACCACTCATCTATGTGTCCCCGGGCACCTGTCTTAAGGACCTCAGTACTGTACTGGAGAGCATGCGTGGCCGGCGAAAAGACAGCCCCTCCCCCACGATGCCCACATTCCAGTCCCAAAACCCTCCGTGGCAAATGGGACATTGCAGCTGTAACTAAATGAAGGGTCTCGGGGAAGGGGAAGGTTATCCTGGATTCCCCGATAGCCCCCGTGTCTTCGCAAGGATCTTTATAAGGAGACCAAGGATCAGAGCCCAGGGAGGCATGACGACGGAAGCAGGGGCTGGAGTGAGCGGCCACGAGCCAAGGAAAGCAGACGACCTCTGGAAGCTTGAAAAGGCAAGGAAGCGCTCTCCCTACAGCTTCTGGAAGGAGAGCGGCCCTGTTTTTTCCTTTTAGTCCTGTAAAACCCCCGTCCAAACGCTTGCCTTCCCGAACTGTAATACCTCGTCCTGCTTTAAGCCACTGCGTTTGTGGTGATGCGTGACCACGGCAAGAGGCGCCTCAGGCAGATGGCGGGACCTGGAGCCGAGTGCTCCCGTGACAAACACCTTGAAATGGAGAGGTGGTCGGGGACCTGAAGAACGGCCGGAGGCTGGAAGATTATGGGCACGACAGAGCGCTTTCTCCAGACGGTTAGGACAAACGCGATGTTAACAGCTCTGCTGCTGAGGGCTCAGAAGGAACCGGCTAATGTTGTCGGAAACCGGAAGAGAGGGGAACCCTTATAGGGTAGATGCACAGCTGAGTTGTAGCCAACAGCTCCGTGGAAGGCAGAACTCGTATACCGCAAACTTGGGTATTTAGCTGAAGGGATTTTCTCATTTCTTTTGAGGCTTGTAGTAAAATGCAACACAAGGGCAAAGAGAGCAATCTAGGGAAGGGCGGTTAAAACAGAGCCTGAACCTGATGATTTGAGAAAGTCTCAGCCTAGCCACGCTGCGAAAGACGCTGACATTAGGCGACTCACTGGGAAGCGCGCTCTGGAGAAAAACCCAAGGGGAGGTTGAGCCGCCTTTTTCTAGTGCCGCGGAATGATCAGAAAGCCATAATATTCGTCCACACAGATCGGTCGGAGGTTAGGGGTATGACTCGTGAATTCTCTCCCCATCTGGCAGAACCCAGGAATAGAGACGGGATTATCCAGGAAAGTTCTGTGGAGGCGCCTCTGGTCTAATGGAGCGAATTCCCACGACACCCACAGATGATCCACCAGGTTGAGAGTTTTATACCAGCAGAATCTCTGCCAGCCTGGCCTCTGAGGGACAAAGGACAGAATTAGAGAAGCCTGTGAAATTCCCCAAATTCTGTGAGCGGGAAACAAGCTGACAAAACTCCGCTATGAAGAAGGGCCTCCCTTCATGAAGAAGAAGGGGGGGCTCTCAGGAAGGCAGCTTGAGCCCAGAGAACGCCCTCAGGCCCTAAACTGGACACTGTTTGCCCGGCTAGATTTATAAACGGGTAGACACCGGTGAGTCTGTTTTCCCTTCCATTTCTTCCCACTCTGAAGGACCATGTCTATCACTGATGTCCGAGACCTATCTTACCACTGACGTTTAGGAGCAGATAACTTAACCCGTTGTAAAACCACAGATGGAGAGGAATTTTGCCCCAGGGTAGATCATGCCCAGCTCTCACATAGACCTAATGTAGACGATGAGACTTCGGACTTTGGAGCGGAGACCTGGGAGACTCCTGCTTTGATGGCGTATGATGGGTTGACACTTTGGGGCATGCTGGGAGGGAATGAATGCACTTTGCACGCTAGATGGCCGTGAATCTTGAGGGGCCAGAGGCCAGACTGAGGTAGGAAGAGGAATGCCTTGCCAAAGATGTACGTGTCCTGATCCCCAAAACCCAGGAACGTCACCTTCCACGGCCAAAGGTCTTTGGGTGTGTGATTAAGCCATATCGTGAACAGGGAACTAATTGATTCCTCGACTTGGGGCAAGACAAAACCCCAGAATGGATCTGGATCAACACCCGTGGTCTACTATTAAAAAGATACTACCAGATCACTTTGTTTCTGGAAAAAAGGGTCCAAACACTTTACATGTGCTGAAAGGGGGCGCCTGGGTGGCTCAGTCGGTTAAGCGTCCGACTTTCGCTCAGGTCATGATCTCGCGGTTCGTGGGTTCGGGCCCCGCGTCGGGCTCTGTGCTGACTGCCAGCTCGGAGCCTGGAGCTGCTTCAGATTCTGTGTCTCCCTCTCTCCCTACCCCTCCCCTGCTCACGCTGTCTGTCTCTCTCTCTCAGAAATAAATCATTAAAAAAATTTTTTTAAGTAGCAGACTACTAAAAAAAATAATATGAAATAGTAGACTACTGCTCCATGTGCCAAGTCATTAGACAACGTCTCGGTTAAGAGGAGCCAAGTGGCTGCGGGCTCTTCTCCAGTTCTCTGCAGCGCCCCCCACCCCCTATCTGCCAGAGACCAGCTCCATTCAGATCGCTGCGTGCTGCCTTCCGAAGGCTCAGGAGTTCGAGGCACACATTAAAGGTGTCCCTGAACCGGTTCAAACAGGCCTGATTTCAGATTTGCCCACATGCCGAGAGGTGTGCCTCTCCGTTGGCACGCGGCAATCTGGTGGCACTGGTGGAAGTTTGCATGAAAATAGTATGCACCATTTATGATTCCAGTAAGTGCAAAGCCCTTTGCCAATGTTCCACGTAACCCATCAGAGCGATCCTGCAAAATACAAAGTGCTTTCACTTTACAGATGAGGAAACTGGAGCTCAGGGCTACTTGGTGTTTCAAACATAAGCCAACAAGAGGCTCAGAACTGAGACTCCAGTGAAGTCTGACACCACAGACTTTTCGCATGATGCCGTTGTTTCAAAAATGAGCAAGGCCCTGAAGCTAAAAATCGGGCTTCTGGAGGCTCATCTATTGCGGTACCAACAGATCTTGGCGGGGACAAGTGCAAGATAATTTGCACAGCTTTGTAAACTTTTTTAATGTTTATTTTTGGGAGGGAGATTGTGAGCGAGTCCAAGTGGGGAGGGGCAGAGAGAGAGAGGGAGACACAGAATCTAAACCAGGCTCCAGACTCCGAGCTGTCAGCACAGAGCCCGACGCGGGGCTCGAACTCACAGACCAGGAGATCATGACCTGAGCCGAAGCCGGACACTTCACCGTCTGAGCCCCCCAGGCGCCCTACATACCTTGCACAGCTTTTAGAAGTCATGCATATTAATTCCTGGGGTCTTCTATTCTGGGCTTGCTTTCTTTTAAAAAAATTTAAGGTCCTTTCACTAGTTATTTATGACTAAAGTATTAGTGCAGATCTGTTTATCATCCGTGGCTACTAAAGCGATTTGGTGCAAGGTTGATGGAAGACTTTATAATGGATAGAAGACACTGAAATCACCTCAATCTACTAATGAAGCTTAGGACCACCAAAGTAAGGCAATCCGACATTCCGTACCTCCTGATAGGAAGCAACAGAAGTACGCGGCACCCACTGTGCGGTATCTAGCCTAAAAAGATGAAATACAATCAAGCTTCTAGATCTGACTACCAGTAAACTCTGGGAGATAAAACCACACGAAACAGTGCTACAGGGAGACAGTCAGCCAAATGCAACTCATCAGGAATTCCTCGATCTGTTTTTCCAATAAGGACAGGCAACTATTACAAACGTAAGAGACGTTACCAAATGCGATGTTTCTAGAGCATTTGGATCCTGATCCAACAAGCCACTTGCAAAAAATTAAAATGAAATCAAGTGGAAACTCCTGTTTCCTCCGTATAGTACCACTTCTCATTTTGCAAATATTCTAATTCCAAGGCAGTTCGTGGTTGATCTGATTCAGAAACCTAGTTCATGAAGCAAGTTTGTAAGAAGTTGATATTAACTTGGCAGCTAGGATGGTTGTGATCGAATTCTAAAAACTGACATAAAAATTAGAGTGAATACACTGTCTTCCATTCACAGAGAATCAGCAAAGGTTTTAGGTCAGTGACAAGCAAGTTTCAGCTTCGGCTCTCACGCTGTCATTTAAAATTTTTAAAAACCAAAAATCTTGCCTGTAAACGTGTCCTATTCAGAAAAAAGAAAACCCGTAAGCTCCGACCTCTGCCATCTCTCTGAGGTTCACTGTGTGGAAACTGTCACCCAAATACTAGTGGACAAATGGCAACAGCTTGGGGGAGTGTCACCTCATCTGTTAACACCATATAATACGCAACCTATAGTTTGACTTTTTCAAATTAAAAACACCATCTGCAAGCACTGAACGAATGCCCATCCCTCTAAGAGGCTTTATACCCAGATTAGCCAAAAATCTTCTCTTGATGTTGAACCATTCAACCAGGGGTAATCACTTCTTGACTAGAAGGCTCCTAAGAGCTCCGGCGATCACGGAAGGCTGCCTCGTAAACGGGAGGTGTGTCAGCTCAGCATCCAGAACATTCGCCTGTTGCGTTAATCGCGCTGGCCCGATCCACGAAGGATTAACGTATAGGCAGAACGGCTGGGGATCCCCATTCTCCTTCCAGGGATCTGCTCCCCGTTCTGTTCCGCCCACACCCACTTTAAGTGGGGGTCCCGCTGTGATGCCATGGCTCCAGGGACTATCATCATTTGGGCACAAGAGGGCAAGCAAACTGCAACTAAGAATATCTGAAATGAACCTAAGGGAAAAGGGTGGTTACTCGGTGACGACCAAGCCATGAGGTAGCCGCACTTAAGAAAGAAATCCATCTCAGTGAAGTGGAAATATTCATACTGAGAAGTCACGGAGTTGTCTGCCACCTAATTATTTTTGCCTCAGCTTGGTCACTTAATGTTCTCTGGGGAGACCAGAGTACTCGGGTTCTGGGCCCCTGGCTGGTGGGCCATACTGCAAAGTAACTTCCATGAAGGATTCAGTGCTGAGGGGCGCCTGGGGGGCTCAGTCGGTTAAGCCTCCGACTTCGGCTCAGGTCATGATCTCATGGTTCGTGCTTTTGAGCCCCGCCTCGGGCTCTGTGCTGACAGCTCAGAGCCTGGAGCTGCTTCGGATTCTGTCTCCCTCTCTCTCTGCCCCTCCCCTGCTCATGCTGCCTCTCTCTCTCTCAGAAATAATTAAAAAAAAATTTTTAAAAATTCACTGCTGAAAACCAAGACCCACAGTAGTAGGGAGGAAAAAAGACCAGGAAGTATCAAGACTAAAATGCACCCACACTACTCAACAGAATCGCCTTGGGCTCCTCAGGCCCGTTTAGGAAAGGACGTTTTTACAGGCAAGAGTAGTCGTTAAAGTGCAAAAGACAGGCATGTTATTTTCAAGAAAACACTGCCATCATCCTTGCATTCAGCTATGAGCCCACAGCTTGCTATCACATTTACGGAGATTACAGAGAGCAGCGGAGTTCCTTGTAGCAGGTTTGCCGTGGGGTTGAAGCTGGGTAGACGTGAGGCAGCTGTGTTTAATGAATGTTCTTTCCGTTCTAAAGCAGGCAAGAAAGGATAGTTCCGTGTAAACCCCGTGACCGAGAGCAGACGCACAGGGCTGAAGGCTCAAATTCCAACCGCACCACCCGGGCTCTGACCTTGGTGACCCACCCCAGTGGTTTCAATACAGTGGGACTGTAGAATCCTCTAGAAGCTTATAAAATACCGATAGCTTAGGACCCACCCAAATTAGCCCTAGATGGCTGCCTGCATGCCTAATCCTAGTGGTTATGAGCACGCAGGCGCGAGGCTGCAGCAAGCACCCCGCACTCCCAACTGCAGCTCCCAGCACCTGGGGTGACCCGCAGGAAATGCAGTCTAATGCTTCCCAGGACATATCAGAATCCAACAAAAACCCACGGACTCCAAATCTCTTAGAGAACTTTCAAAAACCAATGATCTGTCACAACTACAAATGCATATTAAAGCAAACCCATCCAAAACAGAAACTAAGGGACAGATGGTAAGAGACAGTGCACACGGAACACGTCACTCCCCCAGGTATCAAGGTTTTGCCTGGGGCACTTTAAGTACACACGGCTACAAGCACACCTGTGCCAGACAGCACAGCCTAAACGGTTCCTGCAAGTCAACTACCCGCTGCCCTAAGCTACTCATCAAAGGAATGTGTGCCAGCTTTTGTACGCGGCGGTGCGGTGCGCACTGGACTCGTAACAATGCAAAACCAGGCTGCAGGGGGGCTTCAGACGGAAGCAGCGCGTCGGGGGCCAGGCACCCACCTCGACCGCATCACAACACAGCACACTGGTTGTGTGGGGACAGTTCTGGACTCAGCTGCTATAGGGAAAGGAAGGAATCTTTTCCGTTGTCTTTAAAGTGTCGAGGGGCGCCTGGGTGGCTTAGTTGGTTAAGCGTCAGACTTTCACTCAGGTCATGATCTCGCGGTTCGTGGGTTCGAGCCCCGCGTCGGGCTCTGTGCTGACTGCCAGCTCGGAGCCTGGAGCCTGTTTCAGAGCCTGTGACTCCCTCTCTCTCTGACCCTCCCCTGCTCACGCTGTCTCTCTCTCTCTCTCCTAGAAATAAATAAAACATTAAAAAAAAAAAACAAACCTTGCCAAGTTCAAGCTGAACCTAATAAACAGGACTCTGCAGCAGGAAAATAGAAGATAGAAGGAAGCTGACACCAGGAAGAAAAAATAATCAGTAAATATAGTACATTCAAGAAAATTGCTCGTCTCTTCAAAAACCAATAAACCAAAACCCCAGGGTTATGAGGGGGGACGGTGGAGAACTGTTAGGAGATGAAGACTACAGAAACTTATCCACCAAACACAAGTTACATATCCTGACTGGATCCGGTCTGGAAAACCTGGGGGTGGTAAGATTTTGGTACGAGTGCTGTTTGAATTATTTTATTAGGGATCAGATGGTACTAGAGAGATAAGGTCAAATTTTCTAAGTATGTGTGATCACGGATTGCGATCCTTGTGACTGAGAGAGAACATCTTAATTCTTAGGACATGTAAGCCAAAATGAAGAGATGGCACGTCAGGTCTACCAACTGATTTTCAAATGACGAAATAAATACCCATTCCGGAAGTGGGCAAACAGGCAGCAACATTCAATGGGGATGCAATGAAATTTTATGTTAGACGATGCAAAACTCCTGTACCTTCACGTTATCTTTCCGTCATCCCCTGAGCCCTCTGTCACAAGAGAAACCCCTGCCCTTATATAAATGTAGCCTGTGAGGACAGGAAACCCGGTCGGTGTTACAGAAACGGAGGGTTAGTTTCTTCTTAGTCCTGATCTCTCCCAGAGGAAGACTTCAAGCTAAGAACCCAGGTTTCTTTCTAATTTTTTTAATGTTTTTTTTTTTTTTTTTTTTTAAATTTCGGGAAGAGAGAGAGAGAGACAGCATGAGCAGGGGAGGGGCAGAGAGAGAGGGAGTCACAGACTGAAGCAGGCTCCAGGCTGAGCTGTCAGCACAGAGGCCGACACGGAGCTCAAACCCACCAACTGTGAGATCATGGCCTGAGCTGAAGTCGGACGATTAACGGACTGAGCCACCCAGGAGCCCCAAAAAACCCAGGTTTCTTAACCAAAGATGAAAGCTGCTAAACCCCAAGCAAACCTCACTTTTGACAGAACCATATTCGCCTATCAAGGCAACATTAATCATTATCTGAAAACAGTTTTGTTTTGTTTTTTTTTTTTAATGTTTTATTTATTTCTAGGAGAGAGAGAAACAGTGTGAGCAGGGGAGAGTCAGAGAGAGAGGGAGTCACAGACTGAAACAGGCTCCAGGCTCTGAGCTGGCAGCCAGCACAGAGCCCGACGCGGGGCTCGAACCCACGAACCGTGAGATCATGACCTAAGCGAAAGTCGGACGCTTAACCGACTAAGCCACCCAGGTGCCCCCATTATCTGAAAACAGTTTTTAAAAAGTTGCTTAAAACTGGGGTGCCTGAGTGGCCGTTAGCTAAAGCGTCGCCTCTTAGTTTCGGCTCAGGTCATGATCGCACGGGTTCGAGATCAAGTTCCGCCATCAGGCTGCACTTCAGCCTGGAGCCTGCTTGGGATTCTCTCTCCTTCACCCCCCCCCGCCCCACCCCGTGTGTGCATGTGCGCGCTCTCAAAATAAATACACTTAAAACAAGGTTGCTTAAAGCCAAGTCTTACAACAGATCATTAGTTGCTACAGAAACTGCTCACCGGCTTTCAGGATAGCTAATAGCTAAATGAATTTCCCTAGAATACACGTATTTTCATGTTGCACTTGCTCCATCATCAAGGTCAATGCAACTGAATGCTATCTTATGAAAGAACACTTCTGTGGCCTGTGAACAGGCCCTCAGTTGTGTTTATCCAAGAGCTTGGGACAAAGGCCGCTGGGTACTACAAAGGAGCACAAAGAACCGCTGTGCGAAGCAAAGCAGTTCTAATCTCATTTGCTGGGTTTTCCAACTTGAGGCCAGAAACCTCCTAGGAAAACAACCCCATGTGCACCACCCCCAAACCTGAATTTAACTATAATATTAACAGTGAAGTCTTTGAAAACAGATCTTCCCTCACACGGTTTCTCACTTGCAGTAGAAACAAAAATTATCAAGATCTTGCTTAGTTAACACCTGAGATATACCACCTGCTCGGGAAAAATAGCAAACGAAAAAAGAACCTGTAAGCTCGCATTCACAAGGAACAGGACCTACATACACATCATGACTTTTTTTTTTTTTTTGCCTGCTTTTGACTATTAATTTGACCGAGTAGGAATTAGCACAGTACAGCGGAGGCACCAACATCTTACTCCAGCAAGGGTGCGGATCACAGGATGATGAAAATTCCCAATACGTCTAGTGTGGAGAATCACGAGGAGAGGAAAAAAAAAATAAAGTCAGGAAAGCATAAGCCACTAACTATGACTAGTTTCGCGGGGGGGGGAGAATACCTGAGTAGATTCTAGGTAGCTGTACATTTTTCAACCAAGTCAAAATTATGTATAAAGTGAGTTCATTAAACCAAATCATTTCTAAGGTCCGTCTCAACTCTAGATCAAAGTCTAGGAAAAACAATCTAACGTTTCAGATGCTTGTGAAGCTCAGGAGAACTATTAAATGCTACAACAGAACAATGGGGGCACCTGGGTGGCTCAGTTGGTTGAGGGTCTGACTTTGGCCCAGGTCATGACCTCTGGTTTGTGGGTTCAAGGCCCACATGGTGCTCTGTGCTGACAGCTCAGAGCCTGAAGCCTCCTTCGGCTTCTGTGTCTCCCTCTCTGCCCCTCCCCCATTTGCTCACTCTCTCAAAAATAAACAATGGCATTGAAACTATCGAGAATGAACACCATGGGGCGCCTGGGGGGCTCGGTCAGTTGAGCATCCGACTTCGGCTCAGGTCATGATCTCAGCTTGGTGGGTTCAAGCCCCGCATCGGGCTCTGTGCTGACAGCTCAGAGCCTGGAGCTGCTTCAGATTCTGTGTCTCCCTCTCTCTCTGACCCTCCCCTGCTCACGCAGCGTCTCTCTCTCTCTCTCTCTCAGAAATAAATAAGAAACATTAAAAAAAAAAAAGATAATGAACACCAGAGCTCAAGTACAGCAACATAATGGGTTACAAAGAGCATTAAAATTTTTATATCCCTGCAGAACGGACACCAATATATCTAAAGCCTATGCTTCCTTAATAGGGATTTCTCATTACTAAGACATGACTTAAGTACACAAAGAAAAGTCCAAACTGTCAGCTTTGAGTCCTCCACATCCCCTCTTTAATATGGCATTTTGCACTATACACATGAATGAAAATTTGGAACCAACAAAAAGACCTTTAGTCAAACTCCCCTTCCTCCTCCAGCTTTATTGGATAGTTTAAAATTACATTTCTAGTTTCTAGGACTTCAGTTGCTTTTTCCATCCGACTTTTAAAAACTGATTACAGCAAATGAAACACAGTTGTCTAAGTGATATAGTATACAAAAATAACATCTTGATTTCTGTGAAAATGCATTTCTCTGCAATTCCTGAATAACTCCAAATTATGCTAACTCTGAGCTTAGATGTTTACTCTGGGTTTTAGATTTAGTCTTTGAAAAAAATGTGTTCTAAACCTTTGTCATCACCTTATGCATGTGCAGCATCAACGCTGCGATGAAGTTGTTCCTGGTTAGGCCTTTATCCCGATTTTTCTCGCACAGCCATTAACACACATTTGTCTTTTTATTTTGTTTACTCCCACTCAACTGTATGTTCTATGTAGGGCCTGATACAGATGTTACCTGATGTTATTTAATAGCTACTGAGGTCAGACAATCCAAGGCCATCGTTATGCTAAAATTAAAGTTATTTATGGAAGCTCATAGATACTTCCAGAATTGGTTTTACCTCCTACACGGGAACATATCCAAGAAACCCAGAACGGGCTTACTGGTCTGACTCAACTCTTCCCATTCATCAATCCCTATTCACCAGTGGCGCGGAAAGGGGGTTCTTTAACAAAGCATTATACATAACACCTCTACCAAACTAAACATAAACTTTTTTTTTGTAGTTAAATGCAGAAAGTCGATTTTTTTCCACCCCTTTCCTCCTTTTACACGGCAAGTAAAGCTCACTGGCCTGGGAGTAGCCTCTATCTGCCAACCTTTGGCCAGTGAAGAGGATTCAGAGAAAATAATACAACCATCAATCAGAAAAAGGAGGGGCGACAAAGGAAAATAATTAAGCTGTGGCTTCAATCGTGCATTCCCGTGCAAGGTGCCCTGACTCGCCACAGCGGTAACAGTTGACTTCACTTGTCTTGCTGCAGTTGATGGCTACGTGACCAGTTTCACCACACCTACGAAACCAAAAAGAAAAAAAGGGGGAGAAAGAGATTAAAGATGCTTTTCACAATGTGCTCAGAAAACACAAAACTATACTGAACCAGTAGTTAATTGCAGAACAAAAAGCAGTAAGAAAAGAAGGAACACATTTTTCCCCCTTGAGACACTCTGATTAACTTCTAAACCAGGAGCAGGAAGGAGGAATTAGAGAACAAGGTACACAATTGTGCAGCCTAAGCCATTAAAATCAAAATTTTTACTGTAAGAGGGGCGCCTGGGTGGCTTAGTTGGTTAAGCGGCCGACTTTCGCTTAGGTCATGATCTCGCGGTTCGTGGGTTCGAGCCCCGCATCGGGCTCTGTGCTGACTGCCAGCTCAGAGCCTGGAGCCTGTTTCAGTCTGTGACTCCCTCTCTCTCTGACCCTCCCCTGCTCACGCTGTCTCTCTCTCTCTCCTAGAAATAAATAAAACATTAAAAAAAAAAAAAAAAAAAAATTTTTACTGTAAGAGACCCACCAGTATCAAAACCAAAACAACAGCAACCCTGGGCAAACTGCTGTTATGTTGGGTTGGGTTTTTTACATTTATTTATTTTTGAGAGACAGAGAAGTGGGGGAGGGGCAGAGAGCAAGGGAGACACAGAATCTGAAGCAGCTCCAGGCTCTGAGCTGTCAGCACACAGCCTAATGCAGGACTCAAACGCACAGACTGCGAGATCATGACCCGAGCCAAAGTCGGATGCTTAACGGACTGAGCCCCCCAGGTGCCCTCCCCCTTTGTTAAAAGTTTTATTTTAGTAACCTCTACATCCAGCATGGGGCTCATACTCACGACCTCCCAAATCAAGAGTCGCATGCACCACCAAGTGAGCCGTCCAGGTGCCCCGAGATGTTATACCTTTATACAAATCAATCCCTAAGATCTCACTGGTACGTGCATATCAAAACTTACCAAATATTTACATGTTAAATACATATATATTATTACATCACATCCACAAAGTTTTTGGGTTGCAGGACAAAAGATCTGTGGATGGGATGGGGGGGGGGCGCCTTGGTGGCTCAGCTGGTTAAGCGTCTGACTTTGGCTCAGGTCATCATCCCACGATTCAGGATTTGAAGCCCACCATCGGGCTGTGTGCGACAGTGTGAACCCTGCCTGGGGTTTTACTCTCTCCCGTCTCTCTGCCCCCCACCCTCACAAACACGTTAAAGTTGTCCAGTATCCATAAGCCATAAATTATCAAGGTAGAGCAGTGGCTAACGTACAGACAGGCTGCTGGCTACGCACGCGGAAAATCAGTCTCATCCGGCCACAACCAACTTTCCCTGACTGTACTGGTCCGCAAGGTCCTTCCACGTACGGCTAACTCCCTCGTAAAACCCTCTCTGCAATGAGCTTCCCGTCGCAACACCCTGACAACTCACCTATAGCACTTCACTTTGGTGCAGTCTTTTTGAATGTGTCCAAACTCTCCACAGGAATAGCACTTCTGCTCATCAGCATGGTCACAGTCACGAGCCAGGTGGCCTGGCTTGCCGCAGTTGTAGCAGCACTGCTCTCGCTCTCTCTTGGGCTCCTTGCAGTCCTTGGCGATGTGGCCCCCTCTACCGCAGTTGTAGCAGGCTTCAACAGTACGGAAAAGAGGCAGACGGAGACTATAAAACCTTTACACAGGGTTGCTGCTTTAAGTCATACAATACACAATCTCAAATGTAGAAAGTCCCTTCCAATGCTACGTGCAGTGGTAGTACATCCTCACCTCCCCAAGTTCTAGAAGGATATGAAAAGGAAGTGTTAAATACTCACCATCCTCTTGAAGATCACAATCCTTGGCAAGATGACCAGACTCACCACAGCGATAACAGATGTCTGGAAGAGATGAGGAAACAAACTGGAAACCTATTTGGGGCAGAAACAAAAAGAATTTGGCTAATTAGACCAGTCTTGATACTAAGAAATACTGAAGTACTTCAAAATTTTTTATTCGACAAAAATACCTCTATCCGAGGTAAAACCACCTCTGCCACGGCTTCTCATTCCACGACCACGGCCTCCACCAGTAGGGCACTCCCGGGCCCAGTGGCCAGATCGTCCACACTTGAAACACTCATTGCTGCTCATGGCTGCAGTTAGATCTTCAAAATATAAAAAATGATAGTGTTAACCCACTTGAAATTACATTTAGCTTTTATTGTTCTTTTACTGTATTTTTGGATCATTATTCTGGGGGAAGAAACCAGAATATATATTGGTTACGAGAACAACCATCCGACTGCATCCTAAACCTATTGTGAAATACAGTAAAAGCGGGAAAAAAATGTAAACACGTATTTTATATTATTCTTGATCTTTAAAACCATTAGAATTATACATATATAAATACAAATGTTAATTCAGTTATTGATGGGGTGATCAAATTTATACGGTTAATATCAACGAACATCCATTATATGGATTCAAAGTGAGGGGTAAAGAAAAGCAGTTTCTCTCTGTAACTTCAGCATCTAACACCTCATTATACTGCAGCACTTGCGTGCTGACTCTTCGGAGCAGACATGTTAGAAGAAACGCAGGACACAAGTTTTACCCCTAGAGAGGACTGTACTTTAAAAATACTAGAAAAACAAAAAGGCACACCACAGTGCTAATAGCACCTAAAGCACTGGGACCACTTTTTTCTCTCTCCTATTCTCTCCTTTCCTAATTTTTCTATAGTTTTACATTTAAAAAAACACTACTTGGAATTTCACAATAGAGTCCTTTATTGGGTGCTTTTTTTTTTTTTTTTTGGACAAAAAAGGGCAAAACTCCCACTAAAGCAAATGGATTTTATACCTCTTATGTAACAATCTAAAAATAAACAGGGGCTATTCCTGGAATAGAATGGAAAAGAATGGAATGTTGCAGGACAAACTCCTCAGAAAAAAAGAAAGAAAAAAAGCTCAAAACAATGTAATAACATTTTCACACTTCCACATCTGAACATTTTTATCCTTATTTCCAGTGTCAAGCCATGGTCTACAAAGGTTTTTTTTTAACTATCCTCTCAAAGCCAACCGTAAAGGACCATGATCTACCGAAGCATACCGTTTCAACTGAGTAAGACTGATCGGACAGTGTAATTACCCAGACCAACCACAGCACGGAAACTCAAATGACAGTAAAATGGTAAAGCCTCCCCCCATTCTTTAACTGGTTCATCATTAAGTTATAGAGAATCTAGTATAAAAATTAAACTAAAGTTCAGTTTCAAAAGTTTCCATTGTCAAATATTCAAAAGAATTCAATACTTATCCCAAGTCTCTGCAATCAGATTCAGGGTAAGTTTTCAAAGGGATCCTGCTATCAATTCTTGCCACTTGCCATTATGAACACATTACCAAAACAGAGAGAGGGGATGGACAGGTGGGGAGCTGCATGGACTACTTAAGCATTAGTGGTTTCAGAGGCATAATGTACATTTCGAGCCAGAAGAAAACAGCCATTGGAAAATCTGAGATTACATTTGCTTTCTCATACTGGTATTAGCCTTCAAAATCATGTGAGGTCCTGGTTTCCACCAGAGAGAATAGTTAGGATATAAAATAAAAAGATCACAGAAAAGTGCTGCTTATGGTACCTCATCCTCCTCTCCAGCCCCATTTTCATTTTGGATCTTCTCCAGTTTACAGCCAGACCACTCTGAGGACATTTAACTACTGCTGTCAATGAGTTCTTTGCAGAGAAATGATCATGACCTTTTAATTGGCAATTGAGGGAATATGACAAGTCTTTTTAAAGAAGATGCTGGTCTTTTAGACAATGACAATCCAATACGTTCAACACGCTATACATTTCCAATGCTAATAAAGAAATGATTGTTCCACATAATCTCCCCTTTAGACTGCTACTTTAAAAGGATCTGGTTTATTTCAGAATAAAGTACACAGGAAATGCATTATAATGAATCATCATATGTTTACCAGTGGAATGAAGTCAACAGGTAAAATTTTAGGTTCACTTTCAGCGTAGAAATATCAGTTTAAAAAACTACTTAAGGGGGCACCTGGGTGGCTCAGTCGGTTAAGCGTCCGACTTTCGCTTAGGTCATGATCTCGCGGTTCGTGGGTTCGAGCCCCGGATCGGGCTCTGTGCTGACTGCCAGCTCAGAGCCTGGAGCCTGTTTCAGTCTGTGACTCCCTCTCTCTCTGACCCTCCTCTGCTCACGCTCTCTCTCTCTCTCCTAGAAATAAAAAATATTTAAAAAAAATAAAAAAATAAAATAAAATAAAAAACTACTTAAGAATTGATTAATTTGGGGAGCCTGGGTGGCTCAGTTAAGCGCCCGACTTCAGCTCAGGTCATGATCTCACGGTTTGTGGGTTCGAGCCCCGCATCGGGCTCTGTGCTGACAACTAGCTCAGAGCCTGGAGCCTGTTTCAGATTCTGTGTCTCCCTCTCTCTCTGACCCTCCCCTGCTCATGCTCTCTCTCTCTCAAAAATAAATAAAAATTAAAAAAAATTTAAAAAAAGAATTGATTGACATGTAGATTTTTCCTGAACTGTTTCTCCACTTTGCCTTATCTCTTTTCATGGTACCCAGATCCAAAACAGATTAAAGGAAAAAAGAGACCATAGGAAAAGTACTTCTGGAAAAGACGACAGTTAGCTAAAATAACATTAAAAGATTAACACTCAGCTCTACTTTGTCTTACCCTAATTCCTAACTGAAAGTCGGTTAAAATATGATCATTTCTGTATCAACCACAAATTACTTAGGGAAAAAGGTATTTCTCCATTTAGACAGTAATTAAAATATTCCATAAAACAGATGTGCAACTGTATACATGTAACTAGTTTTAAATATTTGTTTTGCCATTAACTTTGTTTACTGGAGTTAAATTAAGGCTTAATAAAATACTAAATCTTAAAAGTAGAAGAAACATTAACTTCATTAACATCCCAAAGACCCATCATCAGTAGGCCACAGGCTTTTTTAAAGGTCTTCACAGCAGGCTTAGGTAGGGTGGAAGCAATCTGCCTTCTCCCTCCTTTGGCCAAGGCAGTCAGCCAATCAGCTGTTCTGCATTCCCAATGCATCCCTTGTGATACGTGGTCTCTTCACAAACATTAAACCAACCTACTCCCTCTACATTTTAGAGCCACCCGCTTACCCTAGAAGCAGGTCCCCACCCTGATATCCATCTTATATCCAAACGTATGGCATTAAAAGTTCTTTCGAGAACTGTATGCTGTTCCCCATGAAAAGGAGCTGCAGTAAAGGAAGAGCGAGTGGAGAATTATGGCTGTGACCCTCACGGCCCATGACTGCTCTTGGCTGCAGTTCTGCGGCACTGTCCTGCCTCCGCCCCCTCCACCTGTCACAACCTTTTCCAACCTTCAAGGGCCAGCTCAAATGCCAACTCTTATAAAAGAATCTGACCACATCTCCCAGCTTGGAACCCTCCTTCCTGGTTAAACCCAGGGTACTTTGTTAGGATCTGCCTGACGACAACGACACACGACCCGACGACAACTGCCGCCGCAGCCATACTGCTGTTTACCATATTCCTTGAGGGCAGAGACCGAGACCAAGCAATTCACCTTTCAATCATCACAACACCCCATCTAATTATCCTTTTAGTAGCAGTTATACTCAGTATTTTAACTGCTTGGGGGCAACTAATAGTCATTTGTTGAATGAAACAAACGGTTTTTCGTACAGACCCAATCCCATGTAGCCAAGTACTTACAGTAAAACACCTAAGTTCTCGCTATCACAGGAGTTCCCGCACCATCAATTTAAAGTAACAACGTATTGGGGCGCCTGGGGGGCTCAGTCAGTTAAGCGTCCGACTTCGGCTCAGGTCATGGTCTCACGGTTCGTGGGTTTGAGCCCCGCGTCGGGCTCTGTGCTGACAGCTCAGAGCCTGGAGCCTGCTTCAGATTCTGTTATCTCCCTCTCTCTCTGACCCTCCTCTGCTCATGCTCTCTCTCAGAAATAAATAAAAACATTAAAAAAAATAAAGTAACAACGTATTTTTAAATTATGTAATCATTAGGGATGAACTATCACTCTAAATTCACGAATGCTTATTTCAGATTAACAAAATCCTATTACTCCAAGAATTCAATCAACCAGACCTCAGGAATATTTTATGGCATGCTACAAAACGTTACCTACAAATTTAAAAGACAAAATGCTATATTTTCACTGTTGCCAGGCAGAACGAGAGCGTGTGTTTTCTTTCTTTTGGCGCTAAAAATCACTTAAGATATCTACACCTACATTATCTTCACACGGTAAACAGCCTTGGGGACCACAGGTAAGCCTGCGCTGACAACTGAACCCAGTTTAACCACCCGTTGTGTTACCTCAGAAATTTGATGTCTGTCTGTATTAGGAAAAGATGGTAAAACTCATCTGTGATGAGAATTGTTACCAGGTGCCCTGTGCTTAACAGATGTTCAATGTTAAAAAGACTTTTAAGGGTTTAAGTCCTCTGTCTACATAGTTATTCCTTCCTTTCTGTTCTTCCTCCAATTAAGTTAGATTGCTTACAGGTGGACTCGAACTCAGCGCCACGCCTCCAGAGCTGACTTCCGACAGGGCCAACTGTGCTTAGATCATCAAGTTTCCCATCTCCTAGTCTACTTCCTCAGAATGGAGAAGAGCTAAGAAAAATGGGTGAATGCCAAGTGACTTCACATTTCCAACAACAGAAATCAGTTATGTTTCCACTTTATCAAATTTTCATGCCACAAACCACTCTTAAAGATGCGTAGGAGCACAGAGCATGCCAGGCAGCAGGAGGGATAAATAAGGCAGTCAAGATACCGCTTCAAAATTCACTGAAAGTTCACATGTAACTAAGAGGTCTATTTTACAGATTTCACACTCATCTAGGTTTAAATCTGAGAACTGGTACGAAAATACTGTTATTCTAACTTGTCTTCATCAATGTAATTGTTCCCCTTTTTTTGATACTAAGAACAAAGCCAAGTGATGACTTAAATCTTAACAGTACACAGTCAAGACTTAACAGTGAGTTCCAATGAATAAAAGACCCTAACTCTCTCTATAAATACATTTAAAATAGGTGATAGGTGGGGCACCTGGGTGGCTCAGTCGGTTAAGTGTCCGACTTCTGCTCAGGTCATGATCTCACGGTTCTTGAGTTCAAGCCCCACCGTAGGCTCTGAGCTGTCAGCACAGATTCAGATTCTGTCTCCCTCCCTCTCTCTGACCCTCCCCCCATTCATACTTTCTCTAAAAAATTTTTTTAATGTAAAAATATGTGATAGGCGGTGGGGGGGGGGGCGGGAAGGAGGGACAGTAGCAAGGTACGATGGGGATCTGGCTATCCTGTTTTATATGGCTTTCCTAACATACCTGTATATATTCACATTTTCGGTATCTCTAGTTATTTCCCTCACGTTTAGGATTATCCAGGACTCATGCATGTATCTCTAGTGCATCCAGACCAGGGGAAAGCTTTTGTCCCCCGGAATGTACTCATTCATCATTACACTCTAATAAACTGGTTTAGTGTTCCAACATGGTACTGCAACATTTCAGACTGTTAATAAATACGTTTTAATAAATAAACTCAGAAAGTTAGAAAGCAAGTTACACTGTGCATTACCTGCATTCTGGCCGGAATAATGGAGACCAGAGTGCAACAGCGGGAGCGACTCTGGGTTCTTATCCCGGTTACTGCTCTGACTACACAAGGGGTTTGGAGATTTTAAAAGCTAGATATCTGCTATGGCTCAAAGGTTAATAAACGTATTATTATCAGGGCGCCTGGGTGGCTTAGTCGGTTAAGCGTCCGACTTTCGCTTAGGTCATGATCTCGCGGTTCATGGGTTCGAGCCCCGCGTCGGGCTCTGTGCTGACAGCTCGGAGCCTGGAGTCTGTTTCAGAGTCTGTGACTCCCTCTCTCTCTGACCCTCCCCTGCTCACGTTGTCTCTCTCTGTCTCCTAGAAATAAATAAAACATTAAAAAAATTAAAAAAAAAAAAGATTCTTCAGATTCAAGATTCACTCCTGAACTCTTCTCTGAGGAAGCTGGGTGTGGCTGGACAGCAGGAGAAATCTCACGCTGATACTGCCAAGGGGCTAATAGATTGGGAAAGCCAAAGGTATGCTCCACCCTGCAAACTGGGTTTACTGGNGTCTCTCTCTCTCCTAGAAAAAACATTTTTAAAAAATTTTAAAAAAAATTAAAAAAAAATAAAATAAACATATTATTATCTACAAGTCTTACAACCCTACAAGTTATGTATTCTTGTTCCCATATAAGTCACAGGGAAGCTGAAAATCTGAGACCATATAAAACATGTCAATTTTAGTACAAACAGTATTTGTTTTCTGTATTTCTCTTAAGTCGAAACTAGAACTGATAACTCTTTAAGAATCCACAGCCACACACACATTTACTCACAGCATATCATCACATAGCTTTTCTCAGCTTTAAGCCACGATAAGAGTTTCTTAATCTTCTTTGTAGTAGAACTTAGGAGTGTCACTGCAGATCCCAAGACTGGCAACCTGACTTCCCTAGTTAATAGCCTTGTTTGTGATTACGGAGCCACTCCAGGTGATTGCTGTGTCACAGTGATTAATAGGTTCTACTTACAACTTGTACTTTCGTGGCCACAAGCTCTCATTTTAGTATTCCGGCAGTTTTTTACAACATAAAACTGGCGCACGGTTTACTGGCATTCTCAACAGCGCGCCCTCACTGCAGCAGCACCGGGCACTGCCGGAACACTTCTACGCAGTGAGACAGTGGGGAAAGAGCATTCTCCACATAGCAGGCCAGGAGGCCTTGGCATCGGTCTTCTGGCTCTCCACTTACTGTCAGGAGGCTAGGAAGAGGAAAGAAGCCAACAATTTTTTAACTCTCACTCCTGCAAAAAGGAAAAGAAAAAAGAAAAAAAAAAAAGAAGAAGAAAAAAGGCAAATCTCTCTTGCGGTCAAGTTCTTAGCCAACAGACCAATCGTTCCAACCAATCGTCAAAAGTGTGGTTCTATTGCTCTTAGGCACTGTGTTAACTTCCCATGTAGGTACCAGGTATTTTTATCAAATTTAAAAAGAGTAAAAGTAATCCAAACATATAACCATTTACAAAAGCCATTTATAAAACTTAAAGAGATCACTCTGCCTGTTCCAGTTGTTCAAATGCTCGTGTAATAAATGCCCTTTGCTCTTTCATTGATTTGGCTCAAAGTATTTTACGGAGGCTCCACATTGGTTTGAGTGACTCCACAGTACCTCTCATTATCAAATACGAAAACGTGGACCTTTGGGTTGCTAAGCCTCATCCAAGTTTTCTAATGTGACATATGCAGATAAGTACACAAACATACAGTTAGGTTTAAAAAAAATTTAAAGACAAAACCGCTGCCAAGAGTTGCAATTTGGAAAAACTTTTATGTCCTGAATTCAGCCCTTGAGACTAGTAAATTATTCCTTTTATATTCCAGTACGAGAGAGCTCCTTGTAGACAAGAGTCAGGCTCAACCAGCTAAACAGAGCACACACCTAAGTACGTGGCATTTGTAAGGGATGATTAAACCGTGATGGGCGCAATTTTTAAGGAAGCGTTTGAAAATGACTGCTTCGGGGCGCCTGGGGGGCTCAGTCGGTTAAGCCTCCGACTTCAGCTCAGGTCATGATCTCACCTCCGTGGGTTCGAGCCCCGTCGGGTGCTGTGCTGACGGCTCAGAGCTTGAGGCCTGTTTCAGGTTCTGTGTCTCCCTCTCTCTCTGACCCTCCCCTGCTCACGCTGTCTCTCTTCTCTCAGAAATAAATAAAACATTAAAAAATTTAAAAAAAAGAAAAGAAAAGAAAGAGAACGCCTGCTTTGCCGGGAGGAGGGGGAGCCTAAGGGGTAGGAACTTCGTCTCCTATTTTCTCTTCAAAATCCTCAAAACCGTACATGCAATTTACAGCGCTTGAGCAGGAGCGTAACAAAGTTGCCATCTTAATTTAAGAGAACTCCTCCAGGCTGAAATTAACTGATTACGTTTCCCTCAAAAAATTGGGTCAAACGACAGGAAAGGAGGAAAACCTTAAGAGGAAAAAAAAAAACCCACCGTGTACGAGGAGGATGTAAATTACTCTCCGGTCACCGCGACAGAAGTAAAAAGCCCTGCGGACGCCGGGCCTCGCCCCGTGCGTCTTTCCGAAGGCCCGGCCCGCGCTCGCCGAGTCGCGGAGCAGGAGCGGGGCCCGTCCCTGCAGGCCCCCGGCCGCAGACGCGGTCACTTCCTCTGGAAGCGCCCTGTGACCGAGGCCATGTGGCGAGCATGTGGCGACAAGCAGGCTCCTTGCCCGTAACGCAGCCCACACCCCAGACCCCGATGTGGGCAACCTTGTCGTTCCAAAGCGGGTCTCCACGTGCGGAACGGCTCGAGCGGGGCTGGCTCGTCACCTTCCACGGCTCGCTGGCAGCCCGGGCGGTGTCGGCGCCGGTCAGGCCCCGAAACGCCGCGGGGCTTCGCGGACCCGCGGACGGGGGCCCTCCCTGCCTCTCCCCCGGCCGCCACGCGACACCGGCGACTCGGCCTCGGACGCCGGCACAGACTCAACGGTCGGGGGCGGCCCGCACGCAGCGCGGCCCTCAGGCCTGCGCAGACCTTGCGGCGGGGCGTCCGCGACCCTCCGCGGGCCCCCCGGCACCCCTGGCACCCGGCCCGCCGCCCCAGCACATGGCCCCCGCCCGTCGGCACGAGGGTCTTGCCCCCACCGCACGGCCCCCTTCCAGCGCGTTCCCGCCAAGCCGGCCCTCCCTCCCGCGTTCCACGGCCCTCACGTCGCACGGCCTCGGGCCCAAGGGCGCCCGGGCCTCCCTCGCTCTCAGGCTGCGGCCTGGGGTGCGGCCTCGGCCGCAGAGGAGGCCCCGACGCGCGGCGGCCCGGCTCCTCAAGACGCGAGGAAGGGCGGGAGGCCCGCCCGACGGCGGCAGGCCGGAAACCCGGCCCCGAGGCGGCGGCGGCAGCCGGCTTTCCCGCCTGACGCAGCAGCAGAGCAGGCCAGAGCGCGGCCGCCATCGCCGCCTCGCCGCTCCGTCCGCCCCGGCCACGGCCCGCCCCACGGCTCCCCCGAGCCCCGGGTCCCGCTCCAGGCCCTCACCTTCGGCGTCTGAGCGGGCCCGCAGCGGCGGAGGCTCGGACGCAGGCCCGGGGAAGGCGGCTCGCAAGGCAGCGGCTGTTTATTTTCAGGGTCCTTGCCTGCGCCACACGCGGGTCTGCACACGGCCCCACACACGCCGCTGCGCACGGCTCTCCTCCGCCTCGCCCACGCGGCCAATCAGCGCGCGGGGCTCCGCGGCCCAATCAGAGCCGCCCCAGAGGAGGGCCGCCCCGCTGGAGCGCGGCGCGGGGCGGGGCGGCGCGGCGCGGGGCGGGGCGGCCCCGGGCGGCCCCTACCTCCGCGCGCCGCGGCCTTTCCCGCCGTGCCCCGCGCGCGGCCTTTCCCGCCCGGCCCCGCGGCCCCCGGCCGTTCTCGGACGCTCCGCGCTAGATCCCGGGCCGCTTGCGACCCCGGCCCGGCCTCGGGGTCCCTCGCGGCAGCCGGCGACGCGGGATGTCCGTGGGGCGGGTCTCAGTGACATAGCTGTGATTAACGTGGGGGCCCAGAAAAAAGCGTCTGCCGCTAGGCCTTCGGGTCGTTCTGGCTCCCGGGGCCAGGACCCCTTTCCTGACGCGCACGTCTCGGTTTGGGGAAACGCCCCGGCCGCCAAGTGACGGAAGTTGCCGTGGCTGGAGGTCGCGGGCCCTGAGGCTTGCTTGGGTTTCTAGGCGGAGCCTGGGACGCCGTGCTGTGTTCACCTCTGAGAGACCTACCCCCGGCCCCCAAACACCCCTTTCTCCCCAGGAAGCACCTGGCGAGTTAAGGGACCTCGCCCTGGGGAGGGTGTGAAGATGGCGGAGGGACGGCACGGAGACCCCTGCCTCGCCACACACCTCGTGACTGTCTAGCACACGGATGCGTGACCTTCGCTGCGACCTACGGGGCGACACGCAGCGCCAGGAGAGCCGCCTGGCCTGGCTGTCAGGTTCACACGAGTGGCCTCCGGTTGAGATTCGCTCTCTTCTCCAAAAAACGATCGGCGATGTAGGCATAGATCCTTTCTCCAGATGAACACAATTTACATTGCTGAGTATGAGCTAAAATGTTCGAGAATTTCGTGGGCCATTTTGGAAGGGCTTCTGTTAGAAACGGGGTGAGAAGGGAAGCGTCCCCAGTCTCTCGAGCTCTAAATGCCCTGAGGTGAGCTCTCGCCTCCTACTGAGCTTAAGAGGCTTCTCAGGGCTGGTAGGCAGCCCATCTAGGCATAGCCCAGAAATTTTCTTTCCTTTAGTGACCAACTTATTCTTTGAAATTAATTGTACAGCTCTGTTGAGATGTTAAAACTGTGATGAATGGTCCTTCTTTGTAGCATTAGTTTGGTGGGTAGCTATGAAGACTGTTCTTTGCCCTTCGCTTCATCTCATTGCATCCCCCTAGTCCCCAGGCTGTAGGACTTCAGAAATCATGTTTATGAGGAGGCGCTGGGGAGAAGAGCCCGGGTGTTCAGAATCAGGCATTAAACCTGGGTTCGAATCCACTGGTGCGCACTTATTCACTGCAGTGCATTTAGCAGATTGTCCCGGACGTAGTGCTCAGTACACGGTAGCAGTGATCAAAAGTGAATGAACTACTGCAGGGACCGATGGTTTTTAAGCTTTTTTTTTTTTTTTTTTTAACTAAGACAGTTAAAGCAAAAATACTTAAAAATTCAGGATGAAACGGTCCCATTTCCAATAAGATTGTATCGCCCAGCAGATTACGTATTGAGCCATACCAGTTACCATAATAAAACAGGGTTTTGTGCTTATAGAGTTTTACTACCAAGAAGCTTACACAGCTTTATAGATTTCCCCTCCCTCGCTGATTAATCTGTATAATCTCTTGAGGTAAGTACTGGTGTGGTAATTGCAGACACCTAAGTAGTGATTACCTAAACCGCAGCGGTGAGTCGGTATCAAGCAAGAGGCTATATGGAGGAAGTCCGTCCTGGGAGCATCCACACCAGGCCAGGACTAGTTAAATTGTCAGAGGAACCGTGAATTCGTATTTTTGCCTTGATTTTTGTTTATCACCCCAACCACAATGCTACATAAAATGTTTGATATTTATTAAAGACCAAGGACAGAATGTTCCTAACGGGAAAAGGAAAATGAGGGTGGGTGTGAAATAGATAGTGAACATAACGTTCTTCTGTAGGTTTCAAAAGACTTAAGTGGAAGGAATGGAAACATCATGTGGTCTTTGTCGCTCGCTGGGCTCTAGGAGTAGTAACAGGTAATGGCTCGTCTCTGCCCGGCGTCCGGCTTTCTGTAATCACTATTATTATTAACAAAGCCAGACTGATCACGAGGCATTCTGTCTCCAGGGGTCTATGATGAAATTGAACTACAGTAGCTTGTGTTGTCTGGATATGCCCTTGGGTACACCTGTTTCGCTAGAGATGTTTTAAGAGAAGAAAGGTAAAAGCCCACTCAAAAGATGAACTGCCAACCATATACAAAGAGTCTCCTATAACATTTCCTTCCCCTGGAAATGTGTCCCCCCCTCCTCCCTTCCAGTGTTCGGTCTCCTCAACACTATTATGCTCAGCAGGCTGTTAGGAAGGTGACTAGTTCAGACGCAAGCCTTGCCCTTGAAGATCTTGCAAGATGAAAAAAGCCATAAGAAAGTATTAAGTACCCTGAGGCAGGATGAGCTAAAATGCTGTGATTCAGCATGATTCAGGATGCCTTCAAATGAGTACGAGTAGAGTAGCAACACCTGCCAACTCTTAATTTCCGCGAAAATGCCCAACTGTACAGGACATGCCTTAAATTCTGCTGTTAAATGGAGATGATATCGCATATATCTTTCTAAACCTGCGATGTCTTGTTTTCTCTGCCTGCGGGGAAGTTGTCTCGTGACTTGACCTGGAAAGTATGCAACTGAGGTTAAGGAGCATATACCGTTTTCTCCTCTCTTGTCTGCTCCTGCAGCTAAAACATAGTTTATTAAGCTAAATCCTGGAACAGGAATCAGTTATACTAACACTAGGTAATCATGTATATAAAGTTTTTTTTTTTAAAAGAACATTCATTTAATTTTGAGAGACAGGGAGAGACAGAGCGTGAGCTGGGGTGGGGGCAGAGAGAAGGAGACACAGCATCAGAAGCAGGTCCCAGGCTCTGAGCTGTCAGCCTGGAACCCAATGTGGGGCTTGAAATCACAAACCGTGACATCATGACCTGAGCCCAATTCGGATGCTTAACCGACTGAGCCCCCAAGGCGCCCCTATAAAGTTCTTTAAAAAGGCCCTGGCATAATTACTATTAAAGTGTTCTATCCATTATTTTTTGTTATTGTTATTGAGTGCTTATTATATGCCAGTCATTGTTTATAATCTTTTTAAGTTTACACAAAACCTCTATGAGCTAAGTACTTTTATTATCCCCATGGGGAAATAAAATTCCAGAGAACTGAAGTATTCTGCCAAAGGTCAGAGAGTGAATAAATGACAGTGCAGGCTTCAAACCAAGGCAACCTAAGTGCCTAAACACAAAGCTTCCCCCGCCTCCCAGCAGTGATTGAAACCTAATCCTACAATTTCCCATTGACTCCTTAAAGCGACAGTATCGGGAATATTAACTGGTGGTAAGGGAAATATGAGACACTGGCTACTAATTGAGTGAGTATTCCATCATTTGGCTTCCTCCCCTGTGACCTTGAGTTGAACTTCTCTCTATTTCTGCGAAATAACTGGCAACAGAAGAACTCTATTTGCAAATGATTTTTAAAGGTTCAAGGTGAAACCAACCCATTTTTTTCTTAAAAGCAGTTGCGTTCATTAAAAAAAGTAACTTCATCTTTTCATTATTTAGTTAAATCTTGAAATACGTAGTGAATAGCAAAATAACAGTGTTTACATGCTTTCCAAGTAGTTTACAAAATGTCTTCTGTTGTTTTTTGACAGAGCATTATAAATTTGATCACTTGGGTCCCATAATCTACAAAAGTACTGTAATAGACTTTTCTAAATTAAATTGAAAAAGAAGTACTATGTATTTGGGTGAATTAGAATCTAACACCTAGAAGACTACTTAGCCTAATCTCAGAATATTTCATTTAATCCCCGCATTTAAATGAGAAAAAGAGACCTAGAGAGTTACTCAGGATTCCTACAAGTTCCCAAAAGAACTGATGTTTTTAACATGAACAAACCAGAATGCAAGGCACATCTCATAAGGAAGGAGCTGTTAGGGCATTTTTTTTAAGTATATTTGTTTAAGTCATCTCTGCCCTTAACACGGGGTCCAAACTCATGACCCTGAGATCAAGAGCCTCTCAAGCTCTCCCGACTGAGTGACTGACAGCCTGAAGGAGCTGTTAGCTCTGCTCGTGACCTGGTTAATTCAGGTAACTTCAGGTGTGCCTGGGAGGTGGGCTCAGTCGGTTAAGCGTCGGATTTGGGCTCAGGTCATGATCTCACCGCTTGTAGGTTTGAGCCCCGTGTCAGGCTCTGTGCTGACAGTTCAGAGCCTGGAGCCTGCTTCGGATTCTGTGTCTCCCTCCCTCTCTCCTCCCACCTCAGAAAAGTGAATAAATGTTAAAAACATTTTAAAAATTTCAAGTAACTGCAATAGTGGTAGGAAAAGGAGAGCCCAGATCTAGTACTGCACACTTGTACCATGTGTCTGCAGCCTTTTTCTTTGGAAATTAACACAAATGGCTATTCTTATTTATAAAGTAATCATTGGTGAGTTTGAGAAGGATGAATAATCAATTTCTAAACCTCGAGAAATGTACTCAGACTTCAATATAAGAAACATTAACTTTAGACATCCAAATAAGGAAGGAGGAAGTCTGACTTCTTTGCAGATGACATGATATGCTATGTGGAAAACTCAAGACTCCACCGAAAAAACCTGCTAGAACTGATACATGAATTCAGCAGTCACAGGATATAAAATCAATGTACAGAAATCAGTTGCATTCCTACACACCAATAATGAAGCAGCAGAAAGAGAAATCAAGGAATCGACCCCATTTACAATTGCACCAAAACCCATAAAATACCTAGGAATAAACCTAAGCAAAGAGGTGAAAAATCTGTATACTGAAGACTGTAGAAAGTTTATGAAAGAAATTGAAGAAGGCACCACAAACTGGAAAGATTTTCCATGCTCATAGGTTGGAAGAACAAATATTGTTAAAATGTCAATACCACCCAAAACAGTCTACGTATTCAGTGCAATCCCTATCAAAATAACACAGTATTCTTTTTAAAAAATTTTTAATGTTTTATTTATTTCTGAGAGAGAGAGAGGGAGACAGTGTGAGCAGGGGAGGGTCAGAGAGAGAGGGAGACACAGAATCTGAAACAGGCTCCAGGCTCTGGGCTGTCAGCACAGAGCCTGATGCGGGGCTCGAACCCATGAACCTTGAGATCATGACCTGAGCTGAAGTCGGACGCTTAACCGACTGAGCCACCCAGGCTCCCCAACACCAGCATTCTTTTTTTTTTTAAACATTTTATTTGTTTTTGAGAGAGAGATAGAGACAGCGTGAGCAGGGGAGGGTCAGAGAGAGAGGGAGACACAGAGTCTGAAGCAGGCTCCAGGCTCTGAGCTAGCTGTTAGCACAAAGCCTGATGCGGGGCTCAAACCCACAAACCGTGAGATCATGACCTGAGCCGAAGTCAGACGCTTAACCGACTGAGCCACCCAGGCGCCCCTCCCCAACACCAGCATTCTTCACAGAGGTAGAACATATAAAATTTGTATGGAATCAGAAAAGACCCCAAATAGCCAAAGTAATGTTGAAAAAGAAAAACCAAAGCAGGAGGCATCACATTCGCAGACTTCAAGCTGTATTACAAAGCTGTAGTCATCAATACAGTATTGTACTGGCACACAAACAGATAGATCAATGAAACAGAATAGAGAACCCAGAAATGTGCCCCTAACTGTATGGTCAAGTCATCTTTGACAAAGCAGGAAAGAGTATCCAATGGAAAAAAGACAGTCTCTTCAGCAAATGGTGTTGGGAAAACTGGACAGCGACAGGCAGAGGCCTGAGCCTGGACACTTTCTCACACCACACACAAACATAAACTCAAAATGGCTGGAAGACCTAAATGTAAGACAGGAAGTCATCAAAATCCTGGAGAAGGAAACAGGCAACAACCTCTTTGACCTTGGCTGCAACAACTTCTTCCTTGACATGTCTCCAAAGGCAATGGAAACAAAAGAAAAATGAAATATTAGGACTTCATCAAGATAAAAAGCTTCTGCACTGCAAAGGAAACAATCAACAAAACTAAAAGGCAACCTACAGAATGGGAGCAGATATTTGCAAATGACATATCAGATAAAGGATCAGTATCCAAAACTCTATAAAGAACTTATCAAACTCAACACCCAAATCACAAACAATCCAGTGAAGACATGGGCAGAAGACATAAATAGACACGTTTCCAAAGAAGACATCCAGATGGCTAACAGACACATGAAAAGATGCTCAACATCACTCATCATCAGGGAAAGACAAATCAAAACTACAATGAGATACCACCTCACACCTGTCAGAAAGGCTAATATTAACAACTCAGGCAATAACAGATGTTGGCGAGGATGCGGAGAGAGAGGCTCTCTTGCACGGCTGGTGGGAATGCAAACTGGTGCGGCCGCTCTGGAAAACAGGATGGAGGTTCCTCAAAAAATTAAAAATAGAACTACCCTATGACCCAGCATTTGCGCTATTCGGTATTTATCCAAAGGATACAAAAATGCTGATTTGAAGGGGCACATGCACCCCAATGTTTATAGCAGCGCTATCAACAATAGCCAAAGTATGGAAAGAACCCAAATGTCTATCGATGGAGGAATGGATACAGAAGATGTTATATATATATCTATCTATCTATCTCATTATCACACTATATGTTAACTTGGATTTAAATTAAAAAAAAAAAAGAAACATTGACTTAAACTTTTTTTTCAATGTTTATTTTTTGAAAGACAGAGAGAGACAGAGTGTGAGCAGGGGAGGGGCAGAGAGAGAGGGAGACACAGAATCCGAAGCAGCTCCAGGCTCCGAGCTGTCAGCACCGAGCCCGACGCGGGGCTTGGAAACCACAAGCCAACAGAAGTTGGATGTTTAACCGACTGAGCCACCCAGGTGCCGCAAGAAACATTGACTTTAGATTCTAAATTTTTATACTAGGAAAACATCTCTCAATTATGAATTGTAACTACAAAGCAGAACACTTGAAATTATACTTGGCAAAAGAATGGCTTTTAGGCAATTAGAATATTACAGATGCAACTAATGTTCCCTTTATCCCTCCTTACCCTGAGTCCCATTTCTTTTCCTTCCTCCCCATGTTACAAACAAGGTGTATATCCTTCAAGTCTATTTCTTATAACGTATGCTATGCATATAGTACATAATAGTATATATATAGTACATAATATATATAGTATATAATAATTATATATGTATATAGAAACTATATAACCTATAGTAACTGTATTACATGTGTATGTATATGATTACTGTTTATGTGTATATACATATATATCTGTACCTGCACATGAACAATTTAAAATTTTACACAAATACTACCGTATATATTTGCTTATTTGTCTGTGTTTTGTGCTTACAAGAGCATAAAATCCACAAAGCAGAGACGTGGTCTCTGTCCGTTCCCTGCTGTACCTCCAGGTCCTAGAACAGCTGCTTATAGACGGCAGGCACTCAACTGCTGGCTGGACGAATACACACCAATCCGAATCTTGCTTCTTAGATTCGATGTTGTGTTTCTGACATATGATGTATCTGATATACATAACCTTCTTCGGTTCATCATTTTTACTGCCATGTGTTATAAACACACTGTATTTAGGTGTTCATTCCCACACTGGAAGATAGTCATATGACGCCCGCTCTTTTGCTGTGATGAACAGTATTGGAACAAGCGCCCGTGTGTACGCGTCTCCTCAGGCACGTGTGGAGAGTCTCTAACAGTTGGACAAGGAAGGGTGTGCATTTTAAATCTCACTGGCTGCCTGCTCTCTTGCTCTCCAAAGTGGTCACACCAGACTCTACTCCCGGCGGCAACGAGTGAGGCCGCCATGTTTCTCAAATCTTTGCCAACCCTCCACACCGTGAGATTATTTTTTTTGCCAATCTGATGGATGAGACAAGCTGTCTCTGTTTTGTTTGTTTTTACTGAGATGACTGTAGATTCACACGTAGTTGAAAGAAGTAATACAGAGAGACCCTGTATATCCTCTTTACCAATTCCCCCCAATGGTAGCATCGTACAAAAATACAGTGTAACGTGACAACCAGGATACTGAAATTGATCTAGCCCAGGGAGCCTGGGGGCTCAGTCTGTTCGGCGTCTGACTTCAGCTCAGGTCATGATCTCACAGTTCTTGAGTTTGAGCCCTGGGTGAGCTCAAGCCCCACTTCTCTCTCTCCCTCACTCTCTCTCTGCCCCTCGCTCACTTGAGCCCTCTCTGTCTCTCTCTCAAAAGGAAAAAAAAAGGAAGAAAGTAAGAAATTGATGTAGCACACTGATTTTGTTCAAATTTCCCCCACTTTTCTGTGTGTGTGTGTGTGAATGTGTACATGTGTAGTTCTAGGCAATCGAATCTTACATATGGGTCCACATAACTCCCTCTGCACTCAAGATGCGGAAGACTCCTTTATACCCACACCCACTCCCCGCCCACCCTTCCATTCCTCCCCCTCCATTTCCAAACTGTTGTCCTTCAAAAATTGGCTCACTTGGAGGAGCCCATGACTCTTGATCTCAGGGTCATGGGTTCAAGCCCCATGTTGGGTGTAGCCATTACTACTACTACTACTACTACTACTACTAAACTTTTAGAAAATGTTATACATACATTATTTTTAAGTTACATACATGGAATTGTGGAGTATGTAACATTTCAGGATTGGTTTTTGTTTCACTAAGCATAATTCCCTGGAGATTCATGGGAGTGGCAGTGTGAATCAAATAGCTTGTTCCTTTATTACTGAGAACATTCCACAATATGGATGAGCCATAGTTTAACCTTCACCCGTGGAAGGACCCTGTGCTATTTCTAAATCTGGGCTTTTACAACTAAAGCTGCTGTGAACATTCCCGTGCAGGTTTTTTTTTTTTTTTTTAACATTTTTTTAAAATGTTTTTTATTTATTTCTAGGAGCGAGAGAGAGAGAGACAGCGTGAACAGGGGAGGGTCAGAGAGAGAGGGAGTCACAGACTGAAACAGGCTCCAGGCTCCGAGCTGGCAGTCAGCACAGAGCCCGACGCGGGGCTCGAACCCACGAACCGCGAGATCACGACCCGAGCGAAAGTCGGACGCTTAACCGACTGAGCCACCCAGGCGCCCCCCGTGCAGGTTTTTATGTGAACACGATTTCATTCAGTATCCCACTTTTCAATGAACATTTCCCACGGTATCAGTGAGGCTGAACATCTCTTCATGTATTTGTAGGCTCTTCAAGTTTCCTCTTTCAGGAAGGGCCGATTTCACTCATTTTATCTGTTTTGTCATTTGCCTTTTTCTTACTGCTTTGAAAGCGTTCTTTTTTCTTTTTTTTTAAATGTTCATTTATGTTGAGGAAGAGAGAGAAAGGTGGCGAACAGGGGAGGGGCAGAGAGAGAGAGAGAGAGAGAGAGGGAAACAGAGAATCCTAAGCAGACTCCATGCTGTCAGCAGAGCCCGAAGTGGGGCTCAAACTCACAAACCCTCAGATCGTGACCTGGGCCAAATCCAAAAGTCGGACGCTTCGCCGACTGAGCCGCCCGGCGCCTCTGAGAACATTCTTCGTATGTTCTGGATACCAATCCCTTGTCAGTTATATGCAATTGTATGTGTTGACATTTCGCTGATCATTGTTTCTCAACGTAATGTAACATTTAGGAATTGATGAAGAGTTCCTGGAACTTGGATTTAGATCACGGATGAAGACAGAGAATGATTTCTCTACAGGGACTGTCACTCAGGGGCTCCCATCAAGAGGTTAGGAGGAAAAAAGGAGTTTGGGAGACTGCTGCAGACCCCACGCTCTGTAGCACCCCCTCTGCATCTGTTAAATGCCATCAGTATGCTTTAAGGGCAGGGTGTCCGGGAGGTGGGATGCTCGGCAGAGCTCACCGACACTTCTGCCTGCTTGCGAGCAAACGCCGTGCGAGACGCCTTAGATTTGCTTTCAGCAAACCTTTTGCTTCCTTTTGGGCAGGGCGTTCAGATACCATTTATTGCATCACAAAACTTTGTTTTTCAGCATCTTAATAATTAGCCCTCGGAAACTGCTGACATCACGATGTGCTCCTTCCGTTCTCCCCAGCACTGCAGCTGGGGCTCCGAGTCCTGACTCACCCCTCTGCCAGCCACAGAGAATGCTGATGGTTCTGGTGCGGCCGGTGCGCACAGGGTGGCTTTGAAAGGGGAAGTCGCCTTTGGACAAACCAGAACCGATGCAACTCAGGTAACGCTGAGGCTTTTCTAACCTTCTCCTCTGCTCGGCCACTCTCCTTTCTCCTCTGACCGAAGGCGAGGCCCCGCTTCTACCACCCTGGCCGCAACGCTGTGGACTGTCCGAGCTGGCACGGCCGGGACCGTCCTTCCGAGCCCGGTGAGTGGTCTCGCATCTGCAGGGTCCGGGCTGGGGCGCGGCGCTTACAGCGAAACAGCCTGCATAGCCGAGTTACCAAGTCCAAATTTAGCTCTCATTTCAATAGATTGCCTTAGAAAACATTCACTGGCCAAAACGATCTTGACTAGTTTATTTAGAAGAACATTGCAATTGTTCGTGGATTCCCTGTGAGGAAACTGATACACAAAGTTTCTCATAATGTCCCCTCAAACCACAGGGGGAAAAAAAACCCCAAAACCATAAAGGCCAGTACCAGCGTTTCCAGGAGCGTGAAACTTACACGTATGCTATCCAAAGAAATGTTAAAGAAAAGAGGCTTTGGATATTTTCAAAGGGCAATGGCGAGGATTAAATAATTCATTATATATAAAAATGTTTCACTAATTCCAAGGTGTTGTTACCAAGGTAAGATATTATTGAGATTAGTTTCTGATGCGCCTAAGGCATGAAATTCCTTTCGTACACAGATCTGAAACACATAAACACAGTGTCTTGGGCATGTGACTAGACAATGATACTATTTCTATTGCATTTGAAGAATGATTGGAAGTGATTTTTTCCCCTTTATTTAGATGTTGGCTTCCCCATTTGATGTACTGAAAGTTCTGAAACTGACTCTGAAACTTACTGCCGTGGGGGCGCCTGGGTGGCTCAGTCGGTTAAGCGGCCAGCTTCGGCTCAGGTCATGATCTCGCAGTTTGTGAGTTTGAGCCCCGCGTCGGGCTCTGGGCTGACAGCCCGGAGCCTGGAGCCTGCTTTGGCTTCTGTACCACCCTCTCTCTCTGTCCTACCCTGCTCGCGCTCTGTCTCTCTGTCTCTCAAAAATAAAGAAATATTAAAAAAAAAAAAACCTTGCTGCTGCTGATTTATCCAAAATGAAGTTTGCCTCCGATGGCACAGAATTCAAAGACAGCTCCGCACTAAATGAACCGTGCTTCCTATCTTCCTCCTTTTTGACACTTCAAATCCACATCTAGTTTCCTAAGGATTTCCTGGGTCAGTCGGGGCCAACTTGCTTCTCCAAGGTTGACCTGCCCTGCTGTATCGGGACTGTCATCTTATCGACCAACACACGCTTGGTTAGTACTAAGGTAATTTACATAGCACTTTATAGTTAGCACGTAAACATTCAGCCAGTACTTACTGGGACGTTATGAAGTCCCCTCCTACCCATGGCATCTGCACCTTTGTTACCTTATTTCGTTCTTATGGAAGCCTCCTAGATTCAAGCATAACTTCTCCAGGTAAGATCTATCTAGGCAGGCGGGGGGGCATTAGCCTCCTGACCCGTGCAGCGCTTCCGGTGGGTATGTGACAGGGCATCGGCCAAAGTCACATCATGGGGTAATCAAGCCTCACTTCAGGTTCTTCCAATCCTTCTATCTGTGTCAAGGGGAAAGCCTCACGTTGGTGCTTCCCGGTCTCTGGCTCCTCTAGAGCTGTATTTAACCTTCCTTAACGAGGAGAGTGTAGGCCCGAGTCAGCTTCTAGAGCATTATCATTTCGATAACACAATAGACAAGTTACACTGTTTTCTCACTTGTGTTATCAAGTTTCCTCTTTTGTTCACAGACACACCTACGTATTGTATTGCTGACACAGGTGAGGCTAAGTTGCAGACTTGGGCATTTTTAATCAAGATACAATTGACAAAAAATATTATATTAGTTTCAGGTGTAACAATACAATGTTTCGATACTTGTATATACTGCGAAATGATCCGCAATAAATCTAGTTAACATTCATCACTATACATAGTCACAGGTGTTTTTCTCATTATGGAAACTTTTAAGATTTACTCTCCTAGCAACTTTCACATATGAAATACAGTATTATTTACCGCAGTCACCATGCTGTACGTTACATCCCCAGGACTTATTTATTACTGGAAGTTTATACCTTTTGACCCCTTCACCTACTTCGCCCACCACCCTCCCCTGCCTCGAGCATCCACCGACCGGTTCTCTGTTTCTATGAGCTTTTATTCTTATTGTGTGTTTGCGTGTATGAATGTTTGTTTGTTTGGAGTGCACAGAGAAGCGAAATCACGTAGTATTTGTATTCTCTGACTTCTCTCACGTAGCCTAATGCCCTCCAGGTCTATCCATGTTGTCATAAAATGCAGGATTTCCTTCTTTTTTATGGCCAGATAATGTTTCATTGTCTGTGGACACCACATTTTCTGGTCCATTCATCCCTCAATAGACATTTAGCTTGTTTCCAAAAGTCTCCTCTTAGAAATTAAGAAAACGGGGCACCTGGCTGGCTCGGTCAGTGAAGTGTGTGACCCTTGATCCTAGGGTTCTGGGTTCAAGCCCCACAACCGGTGTAGAGAGTGCTTAAAAATAAAATCTTTAAGAGGCGCCTGGGGGGCTCAGTCGGTTACGTGTCTGACTTTGGCTCAGGTCACGATCTCATGATTTGCCAGTTCGAGCCCCGTATTAGGCTCTCTGCTGTCAGCACAAAGCCGGCTTCAGAGCCTCTGTCCTCCCTCCGCCTGTCTCTGCCCCTCCCTTGCTTGTACTCCCTCTCTCTCACTAAAATAAAAAATATTTTATTTTTTAAATGTTTTATTTATTTCTAGGAGAGAGAGAGAGACAGCGTGAGCAGGGGAGGGTCAGAGAGAGAGGAAGACACAGAATCTGAAACAGGCTCCAGGCTCTGAGCTGCCAGCACAGAGCCCGACGCGGGGCTCGAACCCACGAAACCGTGAGATCATGACCTGAGCTGAGGTCAGGCGCTTAACCGACTGAGCCACCCAGGCGCCCCCTAGATGAATTATTCTTGTTGGAGCACCTGGTTGGCTTGGTTGGCTAAACGTCTGATTCTTCATCTTGGCTCATGATTTCATGCTTCATGAGTTCCAGCCCCACATTAAGCTCTGTGCTGACAGCACGGAGCCTGGTTAGGATTCTGTCTCCCTCTCTCTGTCCCTCCCCTGCTTGCTCTCTCTCAAAAATAAATAAATAAACATTTTTTTAAGAAAAGAAGAATTAGGGGAGCCTGGATGGCTCAGTTGGTGAAGCGTCCGACTTCGGCTCAGGTCAAGATCTCACGGTTCGTGGGTTCGAGCCCCGCGTCGGGCTCTGTGCTGACTGCCAGCTCAGAGCCTGGAGCCTGTTTCAGAGTCTGTGTCTCCCTCTCTCTCTGTCCCTCCCCTGCTCACGCTCTCTCTCTGTCTCTCTCTCTCTCTCTCTCTCAGAAATAAATAAAAACACTAAAAATTTTTTTAAAGAAAAGAAGAATTAATATGGTTACAATGACCATATTACCCAAAGCAGTCTACAGATTGAATGCAATCCCGACCAAAACACCAACAGCATTTTCACAGAACTAGAACAAATAATACTAAACTTGCTATGGAACCTCAAGAGACCCGGAAGAGCCAAAGCGACCTTGAGAAAGAAGAACAAAGCTAGAGGCATCGCAATCCCAGATTCCAAGACATACTGCAAAACTGTAATCAACACAGTATGATACTGGCACAAAAAACAGATGCGTAGAACAACAGAACAGAATACAGAGTCCAGAAATAAACCTACGATTATATGGTCATTTAATCTGTGACAAAGGAGGCAAGAATATACAATGAGGAAAAAACAGTCTTTTCAATAAATGGTGCTGGAAGAATTGGACAGCTACATGTAAAAGAATGAAGCTGGACTATCTCCTTGTTTTTTATTTCTTTTTTGTTTTTTTTTTCATTTTTTAAGAGAGAGAGAGCACAAGCAGGGGATGGGGGCAGAGAGAGAGAGAGAGAGAGAGGGAAAATTATGCAGGCTCCACACTCAGTGCAGAGCCAGACATGGGGCTTGATCCCCCAAACCTGGGATCATGACCTGAGCGGAAATCAAGAGTCAAACACTCAACCGACTGAACCACCCAGATGCCCTGAACTGGGTCACTTTCTTTTTTCTTTTTTAAAATGTTTAGTTATCTGTTTTGAGAGAGAGCGAGAGAGAGCACATGCATCAGTGAGAGACGGGCAGAGAGAGAAAGAGGGAGAGAGAGAATCCCAAGCAGGCTCTGTGCCTTCAGTTCAGAGCCTGACGTGGGGCTTGACTCATGAACTGTGAGAAAATGACCTGAGCTGAAATCAAGAGGCAGCCGTTTAACTGACTGAGCCCCCCAGGCATTCCTGGACCATTTTCTTTTTCTTTTTTTTTTTTAATTTTTAAAAATATTTTATTTATTTCTAGGAGAGAGAGAGAGAGAGAGAGAGAGAGAGAGAGACAGCGTGAGCAGGGGAGGGGCAGAGAGAGAGGGAGTCACAGACTGAAACAGGCTCCAGGCTCCGAGCCGGCAGTCAGCACAGGGCCCGGCGCGGGGCTCGAACCCACGCACCGCGAGGTCATGGCCTGAGCGACAGTCGGCCGCTTCACCGCCTGAGCCCCCGGCGCCTCGTCCGTGTGTGTGCGGTGTTCACAGCGGAAGGGCCTGAGGTCCGGCTGCTGTTGCCCCAGCTTCTGCTCCTCCCAGCCGAGCGCCCAGGGGCTGCGTGGCCGGGCGAGGCGGGGCCGGCGCTGGAAGGGGTGCGTGAGAGCTGCGGCCCCTGCATGGTGTGTGTGTCTGGAAAATCCAGTGCAGGCGGTCGGTCTCTAGCTTCAGGCGGTTTTCCAGGCTCAGAGCAGCGATCTGACTCCCGCGTGTGTGTGTGTGCGCGCGTGCGTGTGTGTGTGCGTGCGCGTGTGTGCGCTCAGCTCCCCTCAGAACCCTACTTGCCCTTGATTATTGGAAGATTAGAAGGATAACACTGGAGGGGAAAACCTCGGCAAGTCCAAGGACACGGATCGCCCTCGGGGGTCCTAAGGCCCACCTGGAAGGTGACAGCTGTCCTTGATTTCTGTCCCTCTCCCTTTTCACCCGTCACTTTCCCCTCCTTACCATTGTCTTTCCTTTACCCGGAGGTAGCGATCTGAGCTGACGGCCAGCCAAGGGCTTCCTACTGAGAGGTTAGCCAAGGGTCCAGCTTCCCCAGGGTCTCTGCCATGGGTCCTTCTAGAAGAGCCCGTTAAATCTTCTGCGGTAGAATCCGGAGAGAGGCTAATAAGGTACGGGCTCTCTCAAGGTTCCCCATATCGCAGCCATACACGCTCTACACGGTTTTTCATCCTGTCCCCTTTTAAGACCATCATATGTTCCCACGCAAAAGGGCGGTGCCTCAGGTTATCATACGCGGGTGTGTAAAGGTGAAAACATAGTTTTCAGATCCACAGTAGCCGAAAAAAGGATACCTCTCAAGGTGAAATTACAGGAAGTCACAAATCCGTTAGTTTCATGATGTGATTCTACACCGCAGACGCTCCCGGGTCCGGGGCAGGCAAAGTCTGACTAATGTTATCGTCCGGGTCCCTAACAGGGAATCTTGAACCGAGGTCTTCGATGAATTATTACTGAGGGAGCGACATTTCATTTTCCCTCTCTGCAGCACCCTTGTTCTCGGAGCCGGCATTTATTACATCTCACTCGGAAGTCGCTACGACAAGGCGTTTTCCACAGGCTTTTCCTGGGGTTTTTTTTGTTTTTTTTTTCCAGTACTGGCCAACCTCGATTTTCCGGTGACGACATCCATTGGCTTGTGTTTTATGCTGGCCTTTGCAATAATTTGGCCACAGAATCTAGAATCACCAGAACCAATGGTAACACAAATAATTTTAAAAGGGGCGCCTGGGTGGCTCAGTCAGTTAAGCGTCTGACTTCGGCTCAGGTCATGATCTGACAGTTCGCGGGTTCGAGCCCCGCGTCGGGCTCTGTGCTGACTGCCAGCTCAGAGCCTGGAGCCTGTTTCAGATTCTGTGTCTCCCTCTCTCTCTGACCCTCCCCTGCTCACACTGTCTCTCTCTTTCTCTCTCAGAAATAAATAAAACATTAAAAAATTTTAAAAAAGAGTTTTAAAATGGAACTACCGTACAAAGGGAAAGTGGATGCTTACCTAACGAGGCTTAGGACTGTAGAATAATGTTGGTAAGAAGTACCGTGAAGTGCTCTCCATATTTTAGCTCCTATTATTATTTAAAAACTACCAACAGGATCTTACAAAGAATATTCCAGGTCATTTTTACTCTATATGACAATATGTTTGGTCAGTGAACGGTGTTCTGGAAAATACCTCAGGACTTGCTACCTCATTCACTCTGGTCCAGTGCAAGTGCTTTACGCAATGAATGGGAAGAAGGCGGCTACTCTAAATTTCCACTTTCCAATAAGCTTCTACTAGGAAAAACGGGTAAGAGATTTGTGGAAGGCGGTTCCAGCTACATGGTAACTGTGATTCGAGTCTTCATCACCTCCTCCGAGATCAGCTACGATTCGAGTCCCTTCATCAACTCCTCTAAATCAACCGTGATTAGATTGATTCTTCATCAACTCCTCCAAGATCAACTAGGATTCGATTCTTGATAAAGCAACAAGAAGCCAAAAATGAATGAAAATGATGAAAACAAACTTATTCAGATCTCGCCGGTGGTCTTTGGAGAATATGGGATTAGGGTTGCCAGATGTCTTTTTTTTTTTTTTTCTTGAGAGAAAGAAAGTCCTCACACTTGAGCGAGTGAGGGAGGGGCAGGGGGAGAGAGAATCTTAAACAGGCTCCACCCTCAGCTTGGCTCCACCCTCGATCTCACAACTGAGACCGTGACCTAAGTGGAAAACAAGAGTCAGGTGCATGATCAGCTGAGCCACCCAGGCACCTGAGATGTCTCATTGTTTGACAGAAGTTGAAATTCTTATTTTTTATGACAAATTTCCCAGTTTCAGTTGCTTTAGACTTATGTTTTAAATTTCATAGGGGGTGACTGGGTGGCTCAGTCAGTTGAGCACCTGACTTTGGCTCAAGTCATGATCTCACAGTGTGTGAGTTCGAGCCCCACACTGGGCTCTCTGCTGCCAGCACAGAACCCACTTCAGATCCTCTATTCCCTCTGTCTCTGCCTCTCCCCTGCTTGCTCTCTCTCTCTCAAAAATAAATAAATATTTAAAAAATAAATAGGGGCGCCTGGGTGGCTCAGTCGGTTAAGCGTCCGACTTCGGCTCAGGTCATGATCTCGCGGTTCGTGGGTTCGAGCCCCGCGTCGGGCTCTGTGCTGGCAGCTCAGAGTCTGGAGCCTGTTTCAGATTCTGTGTCTCCCTCTCTCTCTCTGCCCCTCTCCTGCTCTCTCTCTCTCTCTCTCTCAATAAAAATAAAAATAATAATAATAAAATTGCAGAGGGGTCACCTGGGTGGCTCAGTTGGTTAAACATCTGACTCTTGATTTGATTTTGGCTCAGGTCATAATTCACAGTTCATGAGTTCGAGCCTTGTATCCGGCTCCAGGCTGACAACGTGAAGCCTGCCTGCGATTCTCTCTTTCCGTCTCTGTGGGGAATAAGGTTAGGAATTCCCTGAGCCTGCACTGACGGGTTAACAAGGCAAAAAGAACTACAAAGCCATAGGATGCTCACACCCAAGTTTGGGTGAACAAGATTCGGTAAATAAGCATAGAGAGGGCGGGGCAAAGGCCCCAATACAATATGAGGTAAGCAAGATTAGGTATTTAGGGAGAAAATGCCCCCCCCCCCCAATTTGGTACTATAGCAGAAAGCTGCTTTCACAGGAAGGAAGGACCAAACTAGGTAAACAGGTAAATAGGGCTGGTGAAGTTGCCCAAAACAGAGCTAATTAGCAGAAGAAAGGTGCCTTGTTGCCCCTGAGGTTACTTGCTCTGTCTTATCCCCGAGGCTGGCGAAGATAAACAGACACAGTGCCTCCTGTCGGCTGTTAACATCCACCTGCCCCGCGCCAGGATTTTAGTTTACATTGACCCAAACCCCTAACACCATAAATCTTCAAAACCCCCTTTCCCTCAGGCCCATAAGTTAGTGTTCACAGATTCATTGTCTCTCTGTGCACGCCCACCATGTTTGTAAGGCTTCTGGTCTTAATAAATACGGAGCAAGGACTCTTATTTGGGACCCTTGTTTTTTCCTGGACATTAGCCATCTCTCGCATTTTAATCCCTGTGTCCACTTTCTTGCTGGACAAGAAAGAACTTTAGACCCAGAGTCTATGACACGTCTCTTTCTCTATCCCTTCCCCTGCTCATGTGTGTGTGTGTATGCACGCTGTCTCTCTCTCTCAAAATAAATAAGTAAACTTAAAAAAAAAAAGTGTTATGCTAAAAAACATTGCAGAGGGTTTTTATGGGACTGAAGCTACTCTATATGATACTAAAATGCTTATCATTGTAAATTTCTCCAAACCCAAAGAATGTACAACGCCAAGAGTGAATCTTAATGTAAACTGTGGGCTTTGGGTCATTATGATGACCCTCTGGTGGGGGGTGTTAATAGAGGAGACACAGTATATGTGTGTCCAGGCAGAGTATGGGGGAGCTCTCCGTATCTTCCACCCAATTCTCCCAGGAACCTACACTACTCCAAAAAATAGTGTCTATTAAAAAAAATTACTGTGGCCAAATGAAACCCATTAATAGTATGGATTTGGCCTACAGACTGTGGTTAGCAACCTGTGACTGACTTCACATTTTCAGGCTTTACCCTACGCTTCTTTCTTGAGTTTGAGACCCGTATTTTCACTGATAATTTGGATACTTTCACCAGGGCATTCCACAGATTACTCAGTACAATTTGTTTAAACTAGAATATAACTGTGGCTCAGTGGGTTAAGCGTCTGACTTTGGCTCAGGTCATGATCTCGCGGTTTGTGGGTTCGAGCCCTGTGTTGGGCTCTGTGCTGACAGCTCAGAGCCTGGAGCCTGCTTCGGATTCTGTGTCTCCCTCTCTCTCTGCCCCTCCCCCACTTGTGCTCTGTCTCTCAACTAAATAAAACAAAAAATAAATAAATAAACTAGAATATACTTTACTCAACATGCAAATACATGAAAGGGAACTTGCCTCCCATCTTGAAGTCCCTGTCTGTCACAGTCCATCTGTTTGATCAGATTAGAAACCCTGAAGTCATCAATGGCCTTATTCGACTTTATCTCTCACCTCCAATTGCTTGGTTAAATCTTTACTGAACATTCCCTAAGCGCCAGGTACTAAGTACTGAGGATACAAATATAAAGGATGCAGTTCAGGCTCTGGAGGGAAATGTGGAAACGGACAAGCATTTACAAAACAATATTTACTAAGTGTTATAATAGACATGTGTAAAATGCCTCATGACCTTTTTTTTTTTTTAACTTGAAGATCTAATTGGCTTTATTAAGTGATTCATGAACTGGGGAGCGTCCCATCCAGCAAGTCCATCCGGACTTTCTTTAATCTGTAAAACCTTATGAAGTAGGTATCTTTTTTAAATAACAGCTTTATTGGGATATAATGGATATGCCATAAAAGTCACCCTTTTATAGTGTACAATTCAGTGGGTTTTGGTACATTCACAGAGCCGTGCAATCATTGCTTTTTTTTTTTTTTTTTTAAGATTCACAGCAAAACTGGACGGAGAGTACAGAGAGTCCCCACACCCCTCCCCCGCAAACCCTGGCAAGACTGCTCATTTTACTGTCTGCGGTTTTGCCTTTTCCCAAAATGTTGTAGAGTTGGAATCGTACAGTATACAGCCTTTTCCAATTGGCTTCTTTCACGTAGTAATATACATTTACATTTCCTCCATGTCTTTTTGTGGTTTGACAGCTCACTTCTTTTTAGGGCCAAATAACATCCCATTCCCCAGAGGCGCAACATTCACCTACTGAAAGACATCGTGGTTGCTTCCGAGTGTTGGCAGTGATGAAGAGAGTTGCTGGAAACATCTGTGTGCCGGTTTTTTGTGCACAAAAGTTTTTAACTCCTTTGGTTTGGGTACATCTCAGGGAGTATGATTGTTGGATCCTATGCCAAGAGTACGTTTAGTTTTATAAGAAATTGCCAAATTGTCCTTCAAAGTGGCTGTACCTTTTGGCCTTTATGCCAGCCATGAGTGAGAGTTCCTGTTTCTCCACATCCTCGTCAGCATTTGATGTTGTCAGTGTGTTGGGCTCTGGCCATTCTGATAGGTGTGTAGTGGTATCTTGGTTTTTAGTTTGTTTTTCTTAGTTGTTGTTGTTTAAAGTAGGCTCCATGCCCAGCGTGGGGCTTGCACTTACAACCCTGAGATCAAGAGTCACATGCTCTATGGACTGAGCCAGCCAGGCACCCCTGGTTGTGGTCTTAATTTGCATTTCCCTAATGACATATGATGTCGAGCATCTTTTCATATGCTTATTTGCCTCCTCTGTATCTTCTTTGGTGAGATGTCTGTTCAGGTGTTTTGCGCATTTTCTTTTTTACTGGGTTGTTCTTTTTCCTTTCCTTTTTTTTTTTTAAGTTTATTGATTTTGAGAGAGAAAGAGAGCACGTGCATGTGCACGTGTATGAGCAGGGGAGGGACAGAGAGAGAGAGAGAGATGGAGAGAGAGAATCCCAAGCAGACTCCATGCTGTCAGCCCAGAGCCCAATAGGGGCTCCATCCCCCAAACCATGAAATCATGACCTGAGCCAAAATCAAGAGTCAGACGCTTAACCAACTGAACCCCAGGTGTCCCTTTTCTTAATTTCAAATTTTAAGTGTTCTTTGTATGCCCAAAATATTTTAAAACTTCTCTTGAGACTCCTTCTTTGATATATGTGTTATTTAGACGTGCGTTGTCCAATCTCCATGTATTTGGGAGCTTTCCACCTTTTTCTTCCTGTTGTTGATTTCTAGTTCAATTGGATGTAGTCTGTGAGCAGCCTGGGGCCACCCAGCTACCCCTTGGCACACGGCAGAGGGAAGGCCCTGAGTACTGGCACCGCTGAATCTGCTATATCTGAGCCAAGACTGACTGTAATTGTAACCCGGAAGGGTTAACTTTCTTTAAGAAAAGCCCCCACATCTCCACCTCTCTCTGTTTTAAACTGATTTATAAAAGTTAAAGGAAAAAAAAGGCTTAGGGGCACCTGGGTGGTTGAGCATCAGACTCTTGACCTCGGCTCAGGTCACAATCTGGCGGTTTGTGAGTTCAAGCCCCGCATCGGACAGTGCGGAGCTTCCTTGGGATTCTCTCTCTCTCCCTCTCTCTGCCCTTCCCCCCTTTCCTCTCTCAAAATAAACAAGCTTTTTTTTTTTAATTTTTTTTTAATGTTTTTTTTTTATTTATTTCTAGGAGAGAGAAAGACAGCGTGAGCAGGGGAGGGTCAGAGAGAGAGGGAGTCACAGTCTGTAACAGGCTCCAGGCTCTGAGCTGGCAGTCAGCACAGAGCCCGACGCGGGGCTCGAACCCACGAACCGCGAGATCATGACCTGAGCGAAAGTCGGACGCTTCACCGACTAAGCCACCCAGGCGCCCCTAAACAAGCTTTTTTTGTAAAAATTTTTTTAAAAGACTTCGTGTTCAGTAAAGGAAGACTAAGCACATTTCTGTTCAACAAGCCAGAGCCTGGAGGTACAGAACTACGTGGAGGTAGAGTCTCCAAATGAATTTCTTTTTTATTGTGGTGAGAGGGACCTAAGGTAAAATTTACCATCTCAACTATCTTTTACCGTACAGTTCAGTGGCATTAAGTACATTCATGTCGTTGTTCAGCCATGCCCACCACCCAGCCCCAGGACTTCCGTATCTTCCTAAGGTGACACTCTGTCCCGGGGACACAAGCCCCGACTTCCCCTCCCCCAGGGCCTGGAAACCGTCGTTCTACCTTCTGGCTCTGTCTTTGAAGACTCTACCAGTAGAGCAGAGGCTTACTCGAATAAGTGGGGTCCCACCATACTTCCCCTTTCGTGACCGGCTTATGTCACTTCGCCCCGTGTCCTCAGGGTTCATCCACGTGGTGACCTGCGTCCTTAAGACTCCATCTGAATTCTTATTTCTTCACATTACAGCTACAACACTAAACATCCGTCCTGGCTTTGCAAGCAGATGCGCTGATCAGGGCAACCCAAAGTCACGGGCTGCCCAAGGGGGAGGGCCCGGTGCAATGTGTCCCCGCCGCCGGCTCCCAGGCCCGAGTCTCTGGAGGCCGCCTTTGCAATGACGGCCGGTTGGACAAGGAGCTCAGAGTTCTCTCTATTGACCGAGGCTGAGAAGTAGCAGAGCATTTAGTTTTCTTTGCCAAAGAGAATCTAAATTGTGCTGAATCAGAGCAACTTTGAACGTTGTTTGCTTTTAGATATTTGACTTTATCCGCAGGCTCTGAGATAATCAGCCTGTGTTCTGGAGTGTGTTTCTGAGAAATAGATACAAATGAGTTTCCATAAACAACGCATCTTAGGACTTTCCGATCTAGGACACACCAATTAATATAAATCCTGGCTTGTACTGCGTTATATAAATCTTTATAAAAAGTGTGCACTAATTGGTGCAAGGAAATCTTTAGTCTATAGGAAAATGGCGATCTGTAAAATATTTAATAATGCCTTATTCTCATATTTTAATATTCTACCAGTTTTTCATATAATATTTTCTAAGTACAGAAATTTTTATCACCTCTTCCTGTCATAAATCTATCAAACTGAAGTCAAAGCAATAACTGCTAGTGCATCTAGAAGCATCTAGAAAACAATCCAACCAGAAAATACTGCTTTCTTACACTGTATTACCATAAAGAAAGTAGTTGGATTCCATATTTATAATTATATGCATAAAGGTAGCATATTTATATATTTATATTACTAGAAAGAATGTAGATATATGTTTTTTCATATGCAAAATTAATGATACTTACTGATTTTGAACACATTTAAAATACTTCCCCCTAATGTATGCAGTGTGACAAATAAAAGTTGCCTTGATGATTTTATCAGTATCCACCATAGGAGGAAAATATTCATTTTTATTGAAAAATGAATAAAACATACGCAGCACCTGGCGAGGAGGGGCGTTGGTGGGGTCAGTCAGCTGAGTGCCTGACTCTTGATTTCAGCTCAGGTCACGATCTCACGGTTCATGAGATGGACCCCCGTGTCAGGCTCTGTGCTGAGGGCAGGGAATCTGCTCGAGATTCTCAATCTCTCTCTCTCTCTCTCTCAATAAATAAATAAACATGGAAAAAATGTTAAAAAACTGACTAAAACATAATAACAATATTTCAAATGTATGTGGAACGTGAACTTGAATTATTCTGCAGGGACTTCAGTTAAAATGATTTTTAAGGCATAAACCACCCCTGTGATTTGGATATAAAAGTTTAGAAATAACTAGTTTAGAAATCTCAACATCAAGGGGCACCTGGGTGCCTCAGTCGATCAAGCCTCCAACATCGGCTCAGGTCATGATCTCACGTTTCGTGGGTTCGAGCCCCGCACTGGGGTCTGTGCTGACAGCTCAGAGCCTGGAGCCTGCTCAGATTCTGTGTCTCCCTCTCTCTCAAAAATAAATAAACATTAAAAACAATTTTTTTTAAAGTCAGACATAGAATTACCACATGACTCAGCAATTCCACGCCTAAGTGTCGACCCAAAAGATTTGAAAACGGGGGCCCAAGCAGATACAGGTGTGCCAGTGCATATTGAAGCATTATTCACAACAGCCGCCAGGTGAAAACAAGCCAAGCGTCCATCAACGGGTGCAGGATAAACACAACATGATATATACATCCAATAGAATATTACTCTGCCATAAAAAGGAGTGAAAACAGAAAGTAACAAGTGTTGGTGAGGATGTGGAGGAAGTGGAATCCTCATTCCTTGCTGGTGGGACTGTAAAATGGTGCATTTGCTATGGGAAACCAGTTTGGGTTCCTCGAAAAATTAAACATAAAATTACTGTATGTTCCAACAGTTCTGCGCCTACCAAATGCCCCAAAGACCTGAAAGCAAAGAGTTGACCAGATACTTGTACACCGATATTCCCAGCAACATTATTCCCAAAAGGAATTCTAAAAGGTAGAAATGACCCAAGTGTCCAGCAATGCGTAAATGGATAAACAAATATTCAGGCTTGGAAAATATGAAATTTGGGAGCGCCTGGCTGGCTCAGTCCATAGAGCGTGCTACTCTTGATCTCAGGGTTGTTAGTTCACGCCCCGTGTTGGGTAGAGAGATCATTTTTTTTTATTTTAGAAACTAAAAAAAAATAATGAAATTCTGACATATGCCAAACATGGGTGAGTCGTGAAAACACCATGCGAAGTTGAATAAGCCAGAAACACAAGGGCAAATATTGTACAAATCCATTTATTTGACATCTCTAGAAAAGTCAAATTCCTGGAGACAGAGAACAAGATGGCCGCTGCCAGGGGCTGGGGGCGAGGGGCTGGTAGTCGGTGTTTCGTGAGAGCAGAGTTTCAGTTTGGGGAGATGAAGACATTCTGGAGACGGATGGTGGTGACAGCCGCGCACCACTGTGAATGTATTAACGTCACTCCGCTCTACACTTAAAAATGGGTAAACTGGGGGGCGCCTGGGTGGCTTAGTCGGTTAAGCGGCCGACTTTCGCTTGGGTCATGATCTCGCGGTTCGTGGGTTCGAGCCCCGCGTCGGGCTCTGTGCTGACTGCCAGCTCAGAGCCTGGAGCCTATTTCAGAGTCTGTATCTCCCTCTCTCTCTGACCCTCCCCTGCTCACGCTGTCTCGATCTCTCTCTCTCCTAGAAATAAAAATATTTAAAAAAAAAAAAAAAAATGGGTAAACTGGTAAATTTTTTAAAAATAAGATTCGCCTGGATTTTTTAAGCTTATTTATTTATTTTGAGAGAGACAGAGGCAGCACATGTCGGGGAGGAGCAGAGGGAGAGGGAGAGAGGGAGAGAATCCCAAGCAGGCTCCACAGTGCCGGCGCAGGGCCCGAGGCAGGACTCGAACCCACGAAGCTGTGAGATCGTGACCTGAGCCGAAACCAAGAGTCGGATGCTTAACTGACTGAGTCCCCCAGGCGTCCCTAAACTGGTAAATGTTATGTTACATATATGTTATCAAAATAAAATAAGAGTGAATGAAAACATGACATATTTAGGACCCCCTTCCCCCACAAAAGGGGAGTGAACTTCTGCTATTTTCTACAACATGGATGAATCTTTAAAACATTTCTAAATGAAACAAGCTGGACGCAAAAAGATGAATACTGTACGACTCCACTTAAACGAACCGGCTATGATAGGCACATTCATAGAGGCAGAAAGTAGAGTAGAGGTTCCCAAGGGCTGGGAGCAGGGGTGGGGGGTGGGGAGTTGTTGCTTAAGTACAGAGCTCTGCACGGAGTTTCTTTACAGACTGCAGAGTTTCTCCTTCGGGCGATGGAAAGTTGTGGAAATAGGTAGTGGTGATGACTGCACCGCACTGTCATTAGTGCCTCTGGAGTGTACACTTAAAAATAGTGGAAATGGCCAACTTTATGTATATTTCCCCACCAAAACGAAGCAACAGGAAGCAAACCAGAAAACCCCTCATGGGCTCCCGTTTTGCAGAACTAAAACTCCACACTCGTCGGGCGGCAGGCAGGCTCCTCCGCGCTGCCTTTCCAGACGTCTCCAGCAGGTCTCTCCTGCGTCGTCGTCGTCGGGCTGGGCTGCTCGAGGCCTACGCCCAGACCCTCCTGGCCCGGCTCTGCGGGGCGTCTCCAGTTCCCTCCTGTGAGTAACCCGGCTCTCCAGCACCACCCAGCACCCCACCCCGACCCCTCCTAGGCCTCGACTCTGAGTCATCTGGGCTCACGCAGGGCTGTCTGCTCAGCAGTTGTGTGGACCGACGCGGAGAGTGCTTCCAGCCGAGTCTGGGCCGGCCGAGGGCACGACTCAGCAAACAGGCTGCTCCAGCAGAAAGGCCATCGGAGGACAGGCGCCCCAGGCGCCCCTCTGCCTCCACCTAAAAGACAAGCCCCTCTCTGGATCTGCTTCCTCTTCTGTAAATCGAGGGGGCTGGACGGGGTCCCCAAGAATGCGTCTAATTCCAAGCTCTGGGGACCAAACTGGGTAGGCAGTATGGCAGGAGAGACCTAACCTTCTTTCCTGAAATTTCCAACTGATGAGTCTGTCGTCATCAGGGCATCTGGGGCGGCCTCTCGAAAGGTTTCTTGAGGGACAAAGAAAAAAACCAACCCACTGACTTATCCGATAGTTTAATGTTCATAATGGTATGAGGATTTTCACAAGACAAATTATCCCAAGGATAGAAAGTTATTCTCTCTACACTTAGCCCAAGACATAAGTCTAAGAGGTTGAGCAGAGCCTGGATGTAAGTAATGAGTGGCTTAGGGGCGCCTGAGTGGCTCGGGCAGTTGAGCATCCAGCTCTTGATTTTGGCTCAGCTCATGATCCCAAGGTCGTGCGATCAAGCCTGTGTTGGTACTTAACACTTGGTATGTAAAATAAGATATGTAACAATTGGTAAAAATATGTAAGATATTTTAACGCATCATTTTCATTTTGGAAATGTATTTTCGTGAAATGTTCAATGATGGGCACAAATATTTACTTATTAAATCTTTTTAATGTTTATTTATTTTTTAGAGAGAGGGGGAGAGCGAGTGAGGAAGGGACAGAGAGGGAGTATACATACACCAGTATATCAATATACGTGCCAGATTTATATCACATAGATATTATGTAGATAATATAAATAACATGTAAACATATTTGTATTCTACCAATATATATTTATTTAACATATGTCAGTGTATCAATATAATGGGATGCTGTATAACCATTTAAAATATTGGAGAAGAGTATTTAATCACTCAATAATAGTAACTAACATATACTGGACCCTCATTAAGTATTCCACATGTAGTATCTTACTTACCCCTCACAATATACCTCCCTGTGATAAGATACTAGTATTTTTTATTTTTATAGCTGAGGGCACCAAAGCATAGGGGTTAGGTAACTTGTTCAAGACCACGTAGTTAATAAGCGGCAAGCCCAGAAACACAGCCATTAATTCAAGTGAAAAGTAGGTATGCAGCTGTATGTATAGTATGATTTCATTTGTTTGGTATAGCTTTTGTTTTCACTTCTTCAAAATGTGTCTAGGGGCGCCTGGGTGGCTTAGTCGGTTGGGCGTCCGACTTTCGCTTGGGTCATGATCTCGCGGTTCGTGGGTTCGAGCCCCGCGTCGGGCTCTGTGCTGACTGCCAGCTCGGAGCCTGGAGCCTGTTTCAGTCTGTGACTCCCTCTCTCTCTGACCCTCCCCTGCTCACGCTGTCTCTCTCTCTCTCTCTCTCTCTCTCCCCCCTAGAAATAAATAAAAACATTAAAAAAAATGTGTCTATACAGATGTATAAAACATAGCAACACATACATACATGTACAACACACACATGCCCTCAACGAAACGTTACCACTGGTAGGGTTATGAGAAGTTGTGATTTTCTTCCTTTTTGCTTAGATGTGTTGAGCGGGTGTGCCTATGACTCAGAGTCGAGTTGTGGACACTGTCTCTTATCAATTGCCAGCACACGGGGCTGCCCGCCCAAGGGAGGGCCAACGTCGTACTGATACCGACGCCTTGGGGTTGCCTGTTTGCATATTCGTAAGACTTACAGGAGAGGCAAGCGCGCACCAGTCAGACCTGGGAACACGCTGGGTTTGCTCGTCTGCGTGTAACACTGGACGAGGCAGCGGGCAACGACTGACTTCCCTGGGAAATCCATCTCGGAAGGCCACTCCCGCCCTGAAGGTCAAGAGCCCGAGCCTGAAGGACTTGTCATTCGCGGCACTGCCACGGGGTGCCACGCTCTCCTCCTCTCCCACTCCTGAAGGTGGAGGGAGGCTCTGGCTGAAGGCTCTGGCCTCCCCTCGATGGGGAAGCCTTTGTCCTGGATCCGATCCCCAGTGAGCAGGTGCCTAGCAGCGGCAAGGAGGGGGTGTCCCTAATGTGACACCCACCCAGAAGTGAAGAAATTTGCCTGGGTGTGCTGCTGCTGAACGGGAAGCTGCGCTAGATCACATACTTTTATACTAGATAATCTGTTATGTTTAAGGATTTTATAATAGGGGCGCCTGCGTGGCTTAGTCAGTTAAGCATCTGACTTCGGCTCAGGTAATGATCTCACAGCTCGTGAGTTCGAGCCCCACATCGGGCTCTGTGCTGACAGCTCGGAGCCTGGCGCCTGCTTCAGATTCTGTGTCTCAGTTCTCTCCGTCCCTCCCCTGCTCATGCTCTGTCTCTCTCTCAGAAATAAACATTAAAAATACTTTTAAAGAATTGTGTAATAGGGGCGCCTGGGTGGCTTAGTCGGTTAGGCGTCCGACTTTCGCTTAGGTCACGATCTCGCGGTTCGTGGGTTCGAGCCCCGCGTCGGGCTCTGTGCTGACTGCCAGCTCAGAGCCTGGAGCCTGTTTCAGAGTCTGTCACTCCCTCTCTCTCTGACCCTCCCCTGCTCACGCTGTCTCTCTCTCTCTCCTAGAAATAAATAAAAAACATTTAAAAAAAAATTTAAAAAAAAAAAAAAAAGAATTGTGTAATAAATACAAGTAATTTTGTGGGGCGCCTGGGTGGCTCAGTGGGTGAAGCGTCCAACTTTGGGTCATGTCATGATCTCACGGTTCGTGGGTTCGAGCCCCGCGTCGGGCTCTGTGCTGACAGCCCAGAGCCTGGAGCTGCTTTGGATTTTGTGTCTCCCTCTCTCTCTGACCCTCCTCACGCTGTCTCTCTCTCTCTCTCTCTCTCTCTCTCTCAGAAATAAAATAAATAAATAAACAAATAGAAGTAATTTTGAAAGACTGCCTAAGCTTCCTCTTGATTCTCCCAAAGCCAGTGGAATGGAATTCATTAAGCAGCTTTGACAATGTCCGTTTTCTAAAGTTTCTTCAGTGAATGGGTGAAGCTCTTTGCGACGAGTGTTTTTGAATAAAAATAATTTACACCAAATTTTGAAAACTAAAAAAAATATATTTTGGAAGCATGTGATTCATGTAACAAGTATGTGGGAGCGGATCCTGTGCCAGACCGTGGGGGGAAGAACGAGGCAAGACTTCAGTCGTGAGTTGACAGCCTGTGCACGGAAAACACGGCTTCCTCCACGCCTCTCCTCCACCATCACCGCCGAGGAAGACTCTGGATGCTCTTGCGTCTGTGCCTTTGGGGAGTGCTTCCCAGCAGACTCGTCCCCTAAGCCGGTCTTACGAGGCCGTACAGCTGCTCCAGGCCTGAGTGAGTGCTCCTTTCGCTGGGCTAACCTGTCTACCTGACTCAACGGTCTACATCTGCTGAGTGCTCGCTGTGCGCGAAGCATTTCACACCCCTTACCTCTTACTCCTACGACGCAGCGAGACAGGTACTCTCCCCTTCAAGCTGAAAGTAACGGCTGCACAGAGAAGGCAGGTCACTCACAGGCAGGCACTCAGCAGGATTTGAACTCAGGCCCAGCAGCCCAGCCTGCAGACACCCTTAGGCCCCGACTTTGCTCTGTCGCCCCCAGCCCAACGCCCACGCCCCACCCGACCGGCCTGTCAAGTTCTGAAGGGGGAAATCAACGGGGGTTCTCGAATAGCAGCAGACACTAGGGTGACCAAGACTTATTGCTTCAAAACCCAATGTGTCTCTGGAATCCAGACTTTTCCTTCGGTTGTGTCCCAGCTGCCTCTGCTGGCCCCTCCCTCTGCCATCAGCCTGCACACGACTTAAGCCCCTCCGTCAGCTCCACGCTAACCTCGGGATGGAGCCCTCACCCGGCTCAGCCCGCAAAGGTGCCTGCTGCCCGGGGGGGGAGGCCCAGAGTGGGCAGGGCAGCCGGGTGTGGGGACGGAACGGACGCAAACAACAGACTGAAGCACAGCGTAGTACGTGGTAAGACCACCCGAGAAAGAGAAGGCATCCACGGGCCGAGAAGAGCAAAGGGAGTCCTCGAGTCAAAAGATGTAAAAGGGCTTTTGTAAACCGCGATGTGCCCTGTGCCGTACAAATGTTACTTTATTCGCAGACACGGCGCGGAGACCAGGCTTTGGCGTCAGACTCAGGGTTGTGATCCAGCCCTGGCTGTACCCACTTGGCCCTGACCTTGTTTACTCAGCGGTAAAAAGGCGATGGGGGTGGGAGAGGGTAGTGCAGTTGAATGAGATCTGGGAAAGCCTCGAGCGGGTAGCATCGAGTGGCTTGCTTGCTTGCTTGCTTTCTTTCTTTCTTTCTTTCTTTCTTTCTTTCTTTCTTTCTTTCTTTCCTTCCTTCCTTCCTTCCTTCCTTCCTTCCTTCCTTCTCTCTTTTTTAATATATTTTTAAATGTTTCTTATTGAGAGACAGAGACAGAGCACCAGCAGGGATGAGGCAGAGAGAGAGAGGGAGACACAGAATGTGAAGCAGCTCCCGGCTCCGAGCTGTCAGCACAGAGCCCGACGCGGGGCTCGAGCCCACGAACCGTGAGATCATGACCTGAGCCGAGGTCGGCCGCTTCACCGCCTGAGCCCCGGGGTGCCCCGAGTGGCTTTCTTTCCCACCACAAGCAGACAGCAGTGAGCTCTGGGCGTGTTTGGGGTGATGTGTCGTCCCTTGAACCTGTAAGTCTCTTAGCAGCCCTGTTGCACGCTCAACTATGAGATCACTAATGATGGGGCCCCGGGGGGGCTCAGTCCGTTGAGCGCCTGACTTCGGCTCAGGTCATGATCTCTTGACTCTTGGGTTCGAGCCCCGCGTCGGGCTCTGTGCTGACAGCTCGGAGCCTGGAGTCTGCTTTGGATTCTCTCTCTGACCCTCCCCCACTCACTCTCTCTCTGTCTCTCTCTCTCCCTCAAAAATAAACATTACAAAACATTTAATGAAAGCATTAACGACGTTGTCCTGGTTTCTCTTGAGATTATTGATATATTTTTTAAATTACGTAAGGGACACCTGGATACCTCAGTCAGTTAAGCGTCAGACTGTTGATTTCCGCTCGGTCTTACAGTTGTAAGATCAAGGCCCAGCAGGGCTCCGTGCTGGGCACAGAGGCTGCTTAAAATTCTCTGCCTCTGCCTCTGCCTGGTGCGTGGGTGGCTCGGTCGATTGAGCCTCAGACTCTTGATTTCAGCTGAGGTCACGATCCCATGGTTCAGTTGGTGAGACTGAGCCCCACGCCAGGCTCTGCGCTGACAGCAAGGATCCTGCTCGGGATTCTCTCTCTCTCCCTCTCTCTCTGCTCCTGTCAGCTCATGCTCTGTTTCCCTCTCCCTCTCAAAATAAATAAGCATTTAAAAAAATAAAATTACATGACATATTCAAAAGCTAAGGTTATTCCTGAGAAATTATTGAAACTATGAATTGAAGAAGTAGAAAAGGGCATGGGCACAAAGATGTTTCGATAAACAATGAAAAACTGGGGAGCCTGGCTGAGTCAGTCAGAAGAGCATGCAACTCTTGACCTTGGGGTTGTGAGTTCGAGCCCCATGCTGGGTGTAGAGATCACTTAACAAAATAAATAAATGAAAAATCAAAACAACTTAAGTATCCAAGAGGAGAATACATTTAATTAATTTATGGATGGGCTATTATGCGGTCATCAACAACTCTAATTGTGAGAGCTGTGCCAGATGAGAGATCTTTCTGTCTTAAGTGAGGAGAGAGGACACAAAAGTATATATGCATCATGCTCACCAGGGAATCCAGAAGCTATAAAAACAAAGATATTCCTATTTGGCTACTTAAAATGGTTTACGTTTTACAACAAAACACACTAGTGAAAAGTCAGAGGATGATGACTGTAGCAGGAGAAAACTAATAGGTACAACAGAGGTTAACATCCTCAGTAAACAGTTTCTACAAACTTCGGCCACAAAAGAAAAGTGGGTAAATGACATGTACGGACAACTTATGAGAAGAAAGGGCAGAGACCCAAGCTCTGCACCCAGGGCGACGCAACTTCAGGCAGCAGCGATGCACCGATACTCATCTGTGAGATTGGCAAAGCCCAAAAGGACTGAGAACATCCAGTCCTTGCAAAAATTCAGGGAAAAAGACATTCCTGCTCGTCGCTGGGAGGAGCGTGACCTACGACAACCTTTTCTGGAAAATAACGAGGGATTCTCAAAATTATACCCAGCAGCAAAAAGAGACACTACTGATATGAACAACAAGATGGACGGATCTCAAAGGCACTGTGCCAGGTGAAAAAAGCCAGACCTAAGTGTCCGTGCAGTGATGATTTCATTTACGCGGAATCCTAGGAAACGGAAACCTATATGGGCAGTGGGAAGCTCTTCAGTGAAGGAGCAGAAGGGGCCATTTGGGGTGATGGAAATTTTCGTATCTGGATCATGTCGGTAGTTACTTTGCTCAACACATTTGTCAAAACTCATTGAATGAGACACTTAAAATGGGGGCATTTTACTGTATGTACATTAGATCTCAATAAAGTTGATTTGTGTGGGGGGGGTTTATTTTTTAAAGTTTTATTTATTTACGTAATCTTTATACGCAATGTGTGTCTGGAACTCACGACCCCAAGGTCAAGAGTTGCATGCTCTTCTGACTGAGCTAGCCAGGCGGCCAGTAATGTTGGTTTCAAAACTCAGAATACAAATATATGTGTTTGGAGGATCAGGCCCGCGGAAATAAAAGTACAGAAGAATACATACAGAAGAATATTTGTAAATGGTGTTTTATTCCGGCACTGTTTTTAGAGGCCAAAAATTGGAAACTATAGGAATATTTATCATTAGGAAAATAGCCGAATCCGTTAAGGTAGACCTTCCTGTAGAATATTATGGACCCACTTAATAGAATTAGTTACACTTGTTGGGATGAGCACTGGGTGTTATATGGAAACCAACTTGACAATAAACTATGAAAGAAAAAAAAAGAATTAGTTAAACTGGGAGGGCACCTGGCTGGCCCAGGTGGTGGAGCGTGCAACTCTTGGCCTCTGGGGTGTGGACTGGAGCCCCACATTGGGTGTAGAAATTACTTAAAACTTAAATCTTTAAAAATAAATATAGGGGCGCCTGGGTGGCTCAGTCAGTTAAGTGTCCGATTCGGCTCAGGTCATCATCTCATGGTTTGTGAGTTCGAGCCCCGAATCAGGCTCTGTGCCGACAGTGCAGACTCTACTTGTGATTCTCTCTATGTCTCTCTCTGTCCCTCCCCAACTTGTGCACGTGCTCTTTCTCTCTCAAAATAAATAAACTTTAAAAAAAATAATAAAAGAGTAAGTTAAATTGGTATCTATTGACTTGGAGAAATAGGCATGCCATATTTTTTTTAAAAAGTGTTTTGGGGCGCCTGGGTGGCTCAGTTGATTAAGTGTCTGACTTCGGCTCAGGTCATGATCTCATGGTTCGTGGGTTCGAGCCCCGCGTCGGGCTCTGTGCTGACAGCTCGGAGCCTGGAGCCTGTTTCGGATTCTGTGTCTCCCTCTCTCTCTGACCCTCCCCTGCTCACGCTGTCTCTCTCTCTCTCTCTCTCTCTCTCTCAAAAATAACCATTAAAAGTTAAAAAAAAATGACGAAGACTCTAAGAAAACAGTAAATATTCTGTAATATAAAATAACATAATTAAAATATTAAATTAAATTCATGCTTTGATTACAACTGTAAAAATGAAATATGCATGTGGATAAGGGCTGGTAAGGAGGGACTCAAACAGGTTTTCGGAGTTTTTTAGAGTGTAGACATATGCATTCTTTTTTTTAAACCTGTGAATGCTTGTGGGCAATAACCAGAATAGCTCCATTATGTAAAGTATGCAAAATATGGATGCAGTGAACCAAGTATAGATAGAAATGCAAAAATTAAAATTGTTTAGTAACGATGGCAGGCCTGTGAATACATTTTTTTCAATCTCCCCAAACTTTATGTAATGTTACACTACCTTAGAATAAAAAGTAACTCCTCTCCTCTAGAAAGCTAAGCTCTTCATTTTTGGAATTAATGACACTAGAACACAAATTTGTAGCACGATACAACTACGGCTTTGTCACAACATCCCCTATGTGGATAAGGGGCTAGACAGGAAAAATGTGGAGATTGTTGAGGGCTTCCCAATTTTTATTGCCCACATTATCATATTGCAAAAAAACACCAGAGTAGAGGAAAAAGATTTAACGTGTACTTCCCCAAGTCCCAGAAGCTCAATCTTCTTCTTCCTTTTTTTTACTTTTTATTTTTATTTTTTTATTTTATTTTTTTATGTTTTTATTTATTTCTAGGAGAGAGAGAGAGAGACAGCGTGAGCAGGGGAGGGTCGGAGAGAGAGGGAGACACAGAATCTGAAACAGGCTCCAGGCCCTGAGCCGGCAGTCAGCACAGAGCTCGACGCGGGGCCCGAACCCACGAACCGCGAGATCATGACCTGAGCTAAAGTTGGAAGCTTAACCAACTGAGCCACCCAGGCGCCCNACACAGAATCTGAAACAGGCTCCAGGCCCTGAGCCGGCAGTCAGCACAGAGCTCGACGCGGGGCCCGAACCCACGAACCGCGAGATCATGACCTAAGCGAAAGTCAGACGCTTAACCGACTAAGCCACCCAGGCGCCCCTCTTCTTCTTTTTTTAATGTTTATCTTTGAAAGAGAGAGAGACACAGCGTGAGCGGGGGAAGGGCAGAGAGAGAGAGGGAGACACAGAATCCAAAGCAGGCTCCAGGCTGTGAGCTGTCAGCACAGAACCCGACGGGGGTCTCGAACTCATGAACCGCAAGATCGTGACCTGAGCTAAAGTTGGAAGCTTAACCAACTGAGCCACCCAGGCGCCCCCTTTTTTTTAAATGTTAATTTCTGAGAGAGAGCATGTACAAGAGCAAGCGGGGGCAGGGCAGAGAGAGAGGGTGACAGAGGGTCTGAAGCATACCCTGCACTGACGGCAGTGAGCCCACCGTGGGGCTTGAACTCATGAACTGTGAGATCATGGCTGAGCCCAAGTCAGAGGTTCCACCGACTGAGCCACCCAGGCACCCCACAGTCTTCAACTTTTTCAAGTTATAAACAGTCTTTCTTAAATACAAGCTGATTGGGCCATCCTCGGACACATTAACTCAAGCTGCTGACCTTTGGAAAGCGAATCAGAGACTATATCCAGAAAGAATTGTAATCGGGCTTGGCCACACTGAGAGGTATTTAGGACAGAGGCTCATGCTCAGTTACAGCCACAACCCCAGGCCAGAGGTTGTCACTAGGACATATGACAGCCCTGTGTAAGGGACACAGCGGTGAGGATCTGTAACAGGTTGGTGAGAGACAGAGAGAGAGAGAGGGGCAGAGGATTTCCTTGTTAGTCTCTGCCCAGCGAAGGGGCTGTGATTGGCCAGCAAGTGTTTTTGCCATATCTGAACATAATCCAAACTGCAACGTAATCCAAGCAGGTCACTTTTCCCTGCGGCTTAAAAAACAAAGTAATCCTACATTGGATATGGTTCAAATCAGCTGGAGCAGAGGGCCCCGTGGGGGAAAGAGAGGCTTGGGCCACTTCTAATTTGCTTTTCCAATCTGAAGGAATAGCAAATCAGGTTTAAAAATCGTGGTGTATTTTAAATATTTACTTTAACCCTTTCAACACACAAGCATTGCATTTATAACAGTGCTACAGAGAACTACAGAATTTTGGATGCATGTATGGAGATATATACATTTCTTTTTTGGAATGTCTAGGTATTTTTGAAAGCCAGGAAATAGGATAAGTTTGTTTTTAAGTAGCATATTAGTTACCTTTTCAAATTAGATGTTCAATATTTGTTTCGTTCTTAAATTTTTTTTTCACATTTATTTGTTTTTGAGAGAAGGACGAGTGGGGGAGGGGCGGATGGCGGGGGGTGGGGGCACAGAATCCAAAGCAGGCTCCAGGCTCTGAGCTGTCAGCACGGAGCCCGACGCGGGGCTCAGCCTCACGGACCGTGAGATCATGACCTGAGCCGAAGCCGGATGCTTAACCGACTGAGCCACCCGAGTGCCCCATGATAACTGTTTCTTTAAACGCTAGCCACTTTTGAGGCAAAAAAAAAAAAAAAAAATCTAAAATTAAAGCAAGAGATCCAATTGTTCCTTTGAAAAAATGAAGTAAATAAAGAGGGAAATTTTTACGTATATATGAATTGTCTATCTATCTATCTATCTATCTATCTATCTATCTATCTATCTATCTACTCATGGTTTACTCCAGGTGTTCCGATTTGATAAAGGAAGACAAGTTCAAGGTAATATGATAAGTGTCTTCTTTAAATCCTGCCAGTGTGTCTCTGACTCATGCACATCCTTACATGGAGACGAGGCTCTTGGAGAATGCGCAACCTGGCCACCCGCCCGTGCCAAGGCCCTGCTATGAGACAGCAAGAATGGCAGCAAATAGACAAACCTATGGCATGAAATCAAAGGGCTCACGTTGGAACTGCAGCTCGGCCGTTCCTTGTGTTGACTCTGAGCCGAAGTCCCCACAGCAAGATGGAGACGGCAATAAAACCTTCTTCACAACAGGCTTGTGGGGAAGAATAGCTGAGACAATACACGGGACGGTGCCTAGCACAGGGCTTAGTGCCAAGCTTGCTCAAATGTTTGCTCCCTTAGACTGTCTCTCCCTGCTGGATGCGAGGATTACCCTGGTGATGTTTGTGAAGACAAGTGTTGGTTATAATTAGAAATGGGTAGCAGGGCCCTTATGTCCTTTTTTTTTTTTAATTAAATATTTTTGGGGGGCGCCTGGGTGGCTTAGTCAGTTGAGCGTCCGACTTTCGCTTAGGTCGTGATCTCGCGGTTCGGGGGTTCGAGCCCCGCGTCGGGCTCTGTGCTGACTGCCAGCTCGGAGCCTGGAGCCTGTTGCAGTCTGTATCTCCCTCTCTCTCTGACACCCCCCGCCCCTGCTCACACTGTCTCTCTCTCTCTCTTCTAGAAATAAAATAAAAATATTAGAAAAAAATAGTATTAATTAAATTTTTTGTAGTGTCTTTATTTTATTTTGAGAGACAGAGACACGGAGCAAGCGGGGGACAGGCAGAGAGAGAGGGAGACCCAGAATCTGAAGCAGCTCCACGCTCTGAGCTGTCGGCACAGAGCCCGACGCAGGGCTCGAACCCACAGACCGCGAGATCATGACCTGAGCCGACGACGGACCCTTAACCGCCTGAGCCCCCATAACTCTCCCTTACGTCTTGAATTGATGTCATGACGCCATGTCTGTCTGTGTTGCAGGTGGCCGTGGTGGGGGCCTTCGGCTGGGCTGCCTCCCAGCTTCCAGGACAGGGACGTTAGGCCTCAAGGGCTATGATCTACTTGAACTTCCTTCCGAGCCCCTCCATCTTTGGCCAGCTGCCCCATCTAGCTTGCTAGAAGTTTCCAGAAGGGTTCTGGAAACGCACAAGGCCATGCTGGGAGGCAAGCATGGGTCCCAGCTCCTGGCCTTCACTAAACACTTCAAGGCGGCCTCCAAAGGTCCCGCAAGGCCCCTGCCTGCTTCCTCCAACCTTGTCTCCCGTTCTCTCCAGTCTGACACTCTCGCCACCGGGGCCCTCTTTCTGTCCCTAAAATATGTCAAGTTGAGTTTTAGTCGAGGTGTATTCCTGCCTCCTTCCTTCGCCCTGGTTTTGTCTTCCTAGAACATTCTTCCTCAGATCTCCACGTGGCCAGCTCCCTCTCGTCATTCAGGCCTCGGGGCAGCTACCCCTCCAAGGAAGGCCTCTCCTGACCTCCTTAGCTAGAGTGGCCGTCCCTCAACTCCTAGTCGCTCTTTACCCTATGATACTATTTCACTGTCTTCTCAGCACTTAGCATCATCTGAGATGGTCTTATTTGCACAGGTACCTGTTACCTGCTACCTCCCAGGGGCAAGGGCACATCTGTCTGGTCCATGCTGAACTCATGGCACTTCCACACCCAAGACATGCTTGTTACGTGAATGAACGAGAGAAAGGCTCTGTGAGGGCTGCACGGCAGAGCGAACAGCTTCCCCCCGGGTGCCCCGTGGCCGGGTGCTGATCCCCGTGTGCAGTGCTGGCCTCAGTCGGGCTGGACGGGCACGCTGGCGCTCTCCGACGGAACACAGCCTCGGCACCCGTGCTCTTCGGTGGTCGCTCACAGACGCGCTGTCCCCACCAGGGTGTCGGCGGGTGCCACGTAAGCAGAGGCTTCGTAAGTGCGTGACCTGGGACTCCGGCTCCTGAGGGCCCGAGTTACCCTGTAAAGAGTTTCGCTAATGAAGAGGCCACACGGAGATGCCCCCTGCCACCCCACGTCCCAGCCGTTCCCGTCGAGGTGCTGGGAATGTGCGTGAGCGAGTCCCCTTGGGCCTTCCACCCCAGCGGGATGGCAGAGCCGCGAGAAATAACAAGTCGCTAGTTTTTGTGTACGTTTGGCACTGATTCCCCAGCAACGGGGAGCTGAGACACCAGCTGCTCTCTCACCACGAATGGCTGCGGACGCGTCTGCGCCCTTCCTCTACGAGACTGCGAGCCCGGGCCAGAGGGATGCGAGAGAATTACCTTCGTGTTTCCCACCTTGCCTGGCGCCCTGCACAGGTCAGGTCGACCCAAGAGTCTTCAGTCAAAGACTTGTTGAGCTCCTCCACGCGTCAGTCTCTGTGCCCCTTGTGTGCAGATAGGCGTGTGTGTGTGTGTGCGCACGCGCACGTGCGCGCCAGCGACACAGGAGGTGCACAGAGAGGCAGTGGAGATTCACTTCCCCAGCGCGTCACACAGCTGTTCCCTGAGGTCGAAGAGCACACCCAGCTCCCAGCACAGCAGCCCGAGGGCAGGCGAATGGCCACCAGTGTCCAGAGAGGCCAAAGGAAGGTCTGCGGGGGCCCAGGGAGGGCATGGCTGTCACCGGAGACTTGGGGGAGAGCTTACCCACCTAGGGAGCAGCTTTCAAGCTAAGCATGTGTTCCGGTGGCCGTCTTAAAGCAGGGAAGCTGGCAAGGTGACTGTGGTCCCTTGAGCATGTGATCTTTAAGGCCATCAAGTGTAATAAGGTCATTTTACAGCTCGTGAGGCAGGGACACGGCCGGGCTGCGATGAGTGAGCTGCCTGCAGACATTCACGCCCCTCCCTCCTCTCCGACCCCTGAGCTTTGGGGCCACATCCTGCCCCCCGGAGCCCCAGGCAGGCACACACCTATCCTATCTTCCCCTTTTCCACAACACAGGTTGTTCTTTGAGAGAGAGAGAGAGAGAGAGAGAGAGACAGAGACAGAGAGACAGAGAGAGAGAATGGGACGGGTCTACCTAAACTCGAAGCTCATTCCTGTCTTTAAAACCCAAACCAAGCCAAGAAAAGAGAAGAGAAGCCAAACCAGGGGCACCTGGGTGGCTCAGTCAGTCAAGCGTCCGACTTCAGCTCAGGTTGTGATCTCACGGTTTGCTGAGTTCGAGCCCCACGTCGGGTTCTCTGCTGTCAGCACAGAGCCCGCTTCAGCTACTGTTCCCCTCTCTCTCTGCCCCTCCCCTGCTCATTCTCTCCCTTTCTCTCTGCCTCAAAATAAATAAACCTAAGGAAAAAATTTTAAAAACAAAACAAAAAACACCAAACCAGATACTACTCTATACTACCTCCAAACCTAAGTTTAAGGATTTCTTTTTCCTCTTCTTTTGCCCTCTAGGATGGAGTTAAACAAATTCAAAGGGATGACACAACTCAACTCAAGGAGATTAGAAATGATGATTGGTCATTTGAGTAAAAAAATAATTAACTTTACAGTTACAAATAAATACGTACAAATTTTTTTGAAGGGGAGGAAGTAGAGATTATTTTATCGCTAAAATTTGTATTACAAAAAGGTTAAATACAGAAGAGTTAAAAGATCCAACGGTAAGTAAGTTGCCGTATTCACTGTGTGTGGGAGCGTGTACATGTCTTTTCCTCAAAGACGTGGAGGTAAGCCCGAGTCTCTACATAACGACCATAGCACTGCGGCACCTGAGAAACTTAACTATAATTAGACGGGATCTTCGCACACGGGGCTTGGAGGGAGGAAGTAAGACTTTTATCTCCATCTCTTATCTGGGAACATAGGAAAGTCAGCCGGCGCGCTGAGCCAGGTGTGGGGGATGTGAACGCAAGGGCTTTCTGATGCTCAGAGACCTGGACAAATGTGTGAAGCTGGCATCGTTCAAATGTTTGTTTAAAACCATTTGTGGGAGCTCCCTGGCCTCTGCACGCTGCGTACGTGTAATCAGCTGCGTGTGCATCAGCAAGCCCCGGGCCGATCTCACCCATCAGCAGCATGAAAGTGACAGGAAACAACAGAAGTGAGTCTTTGAGAGAAGAGACAGAAACCGTAGCCACAAGTCATCTTTGCAACCCCGAGAGAGAAAAAGAAAGAGAGAAACGATTCAGCGCAATTTCTGCTGTGAACGAGCCCAGATCTTCCCCGGGAGAGCTCTGGGTCAGGCCATCTGACTGGGGAAGGAAACGAGGCTCCGGGCAGGGGGAAATTCCTTACGGCGTTAAATTAATAAAGAATGTGTGGAGCTAATACCTCACCCTTCCCACCTCTGCCAGCTCTGGCTACAGGGGATACTTCCTGACTTGGAAGGGTTCTGGAAAAACGTCGCGTGCATCTGTGATGGGGTGAAGCCCGCAGTCGTGCCTCCTTTCTCCCACCCCAACCGCTTTCTAACCCCCCCAGACTATTTTTCTTCATCTGAGGCCATAAGTGTCCTGGTCCGTGTAACGGGGCAGTGCCCTCTGCTTGCAGGGCAGCCCCCAAGCAGGCTACCAGGGTGGTGTGGACGGACATGCCTGGCAGTGTCGTAAGGCAGCATGTCTGCCTCCCCCCCCCCCCCCCCGCCATCCCCGCCCAGAGCCCGCAGCCTCGGAAAACTACATTTCCCAGGCTCCCCTATCAGGGAGCTCCTGGCTGGGCTCAGCCAATAGGAGATGCAAGTGGGAAGGTAGCAGATGGGAGGGAGGGAGAAGCCAGGGCATAGCTCCCTGTCTCCCACCGCTTGGGGGTCCGATAGGAGCGGATTCTTCCTCCACAGTCCTGGCTCCCTGCCTCTGTGGTCGCAGTGACCCCCGGGGTCCCCACCCATCAGTTCCTGCAAATGGCCCCAGCCTTGGGCTCTAGTCTCACCACCTCTAGTCCTAGGGGCAGGAGAGGCTTCCTGTTGTTACTGCTAATTTCTGGGTTCCCTCAATGTCTCCTGCTGAGCTTCTAGGCTCTTCCATCACCCATGTAACCAATTCCTTCTATTAAATTCTGTTGTTGTTGTTTTTTAATGTTTTGTTTATTTTTGAAGGAGAGAGAGAGAGTGAGACAGAGTGCGAGCAGGAGAGGGGCAGAGAGAGAGGGACACACAGAATCTGAAGCAGCTCCAGGCTCTGAGCTGTCAGCACAGAGCCCGACACGGGGCTCGAACCCACAAACCGCGAGATCATGACCTGAGCCGAAGTCGGATACTCAACCGACTGAGCCCCCCAGGCGCCCCCGAACAGTAATTTTTTAAACTACGCAGTAAAGGATTAAATCAGCAGGATTGGGATCCTCAAACTCTGCAGAGTCCAAAGGAAGGACGGGCCTTTGGTTGGCTCTGGGAGATAATCTATAAACCCTTGGAATACCCTGTCTGATAAGATCATCTTTCTACATGGGTCACGCCGGATAGCTTCTGTCAACAACGTGACTTGTGATGAACGCCCGTTTTCATTTGCCCGGGGCCTCGGCCACGCTCTGTCGCTATTTCGGCCTGACTTGATCGGGGTGGGGGAGTGGCGGTGAACACTGATTGCCTGCGGCCAGTCACGCGGCTACAGCTCTACAGCTGACCCTCCGTAAAAACGCTGGGCACCGGGGCTCAGACGGTTGGCAACAATCCTGTGCGTTGTCCCCCGTCATCGCTGGGAGAAGTGAGCTCTGTCTGCAGGACGCCCCTGCGTGAGGGCCACTGGAACCGCACATCTGGTCTCTCCGGGACCCTGCCTGATGCAGTTTTTCCTTCGCTGATTTCAGCATTAATCTGTTGCTGTAATAAACTGCAACCACAAGTGTCACCGCTCTTCTGAGTTGGGCAGAAGTCTTTCTAGCAAATAGTGAACCCGAGGGCGGTCCTGGGGACCCAACACCCAATTCAAAGGAAACTCTTTTTTCACAAACAAAATGTCTATGGTCCCCAGAATTTGAGTAACTTACCTGAACCGAAGGCAGCTTCTACCTGACGCCAAAGGCCTAGCTTCTGTCCGTGCCACACTGCCTCTCATAAGGACAGAGCAGCGGGGGAGAAATCTGGAAGCGGAAAGACTACTTGACTGAATATTTGAGTAGATGCTGTGAAGACCCTTTCTGACTCCAACAGCTTATAAACCTATACGTTAATGAACACCTATTGGACCCTCAGAAGAAGCAGTTATTTGCTTGCCGGGGGTGGACGGGAGAGTTCGTGTGCACAAGGCCCCCTGGCCTGCACAGGGAAGGGGGTGGACACGGTGAAGCAGGGTAGAAGCTTCTGAAGAAGTCTGCGAGACAGGCAGGCGCCAGGGCTGGGGCGGTAGCAGAGGGACAGGGTGGGTCGGCCCGCGCGGCAGGTGCTCGGGGACGTCTCCGCAGGGAGCCTCGTTGCCCACCCCTCGCCCACACCGCCGGTGTCCCCGACCACCCCTCCGCAAGACTGATCCGGGCCAAGCGCCCTGGCCTCGCGCACCCACGGCGCATCGTGTCATTCTGCTTCCGCAACATTCCCCGCGTGGGTCCCGGTCTCCCCGCCTCCCGCCTCCCGCCTCCACCTCAGCCCGGCCCAGAACGTTCTCTCGCACTAGCGTTAGCTGAGCTAACTTAACGATTTGCCAGCCAAGCCCTATTTTACGTTAGCTTTCCAGCGAGGGAACGGGCTCTGACCACCGCCCCGGCCAGGGCGCTGGGGCGCTGGGGCGCTGGGGCGCGGGCACTGACGGGGCGCTGGGGCGCTGGGGCACTGACGGGGCGCTGGGGCGCTGGGGCACTGACGGGGCGCTGGGGCGCTGGGGCACTGACGGGGCGCTGGGGCGCGGGCACTGACGGGGCGCTGGGGCGCTGGGGCACTGACGGGGCGCTGGGGCGCTGGGGCACTGACGGGGCGCTGGGGCGCGGGCACTGACGGGGCGCTGGGGCGCTGGGGCACTGACGGGGCGCTGGGGCGCTGGGGCACTGACGGGGCGCTGGGGCGCGGGCACTGACGGGGCGCTGGGGCGCTGGGGCACTGACGGGGCGCTGGGGCGCTGGGGCACTGACGGGGCGCTGGGGCGCGGGCACTGACGGGGCGCTGGGGCGCTGGGGCACTGACGGGGCGCTGGGGCGCTGGGGCACTGACGGGGCGCTGGGGCGCGGGCACTGACGGGGCGCTGGGGCGCTGGGGCACTGACGGGGCGCTGGGGCGCTGGGGCACTGACGGGGCGCTGGGGCGCGGGCACTGACGGGGCGCTGGGGCGCTGGGGCACTGACGGGGCGCTGGGGCGCTGGGGCACTGACGGGGCGCTGGGGCGCGGGCACTGACGGGGCGCTGGGGCGCTGGGGCACTGACGGGGCGCTGGGGCGCTGGGGCACTGACGGGGCGCTGGGGCGCGGGCACTGACGGGGCGCTGGGGCGCTGGGGCACTGACGGGGCGCTGGGGCGCTGGGGCACTGACGGGGCGCTGGGGCGCGGGCACTGACGGGGCGCTGGGGCGCTGGGGCACTGACGGGGCGCTGGGGCGCGGGCACTGACGGGGCGCTGGGGCGCTGGGGCACTGACGGGGCGCTGGGGCGCGGGCACTGCCGGGGCGCTGGGGCGCTGGGGCACTGACGCGGCGCTGGGGCGCTGGGGCGCTGGGGCACTGACGGGGCGCTGGGGCGCTGACGGGGCGCTGGGGCGCTGGGGCACTGACAGGGCGCTGGGGCGCTGGGGTGCGGGCACTGACGGGGCGGAGGCCCCTCGCGTCCCGCGCTGCTGACCCCCGAGGCCGAGGCCTAGCGCGCCGCCTGGGCCCGGGAAGGAGGTCTGCGCGCGTTTGCCGAGGAGACAGGCGAGAACGTGGCCGGACCGGGGGCATCAAATGAGGGGAGAGACGTCAGCATGGCTCCAGGTTCCCGGATGGGGCAACTGGGTGGTGCCGTTCACCTGGCGAGGAGCCAAGAGGAGGCGGGGGCCGGGGGTGGGCCGGGTGCGGGGGGATGGGTGCGGGTGCCGGGTGCGGGTGCGAGGGCGCCGGGGGCGGGGACCGGGTGCGGGGGCGGAGGGGCCGGGTGCGGGGGGGCCAGGTGCGGGGGGGATGGGTGCGGGGGGATGGGTGCGGGGGGGATGGGTGCGGGGGGCCGGCTGCGGGGGGATGGGTGCGGGGGGCCAGGGGCGGGGGGATGGGTGCGGGGGCCGGGTGGCACCCAGAAGACAGTTATTATGTTGTCCTGGTCCGGAGGCTCAGGTTCGGGTGGAAGATGTGGACTTAGGAGCGGTCAGCGCGGAGGTAGTAAATGCAGCCTGGGGGCAACTGATGTAACCCCCGAAGTGTGTGCGGGGAGATGAAGACCTAGGGCGGAGCCGTGAGCAGTGTCCGTGTCTGACGCCGTGAGAAGAAAGCATCTAGCAAAACAGCAGCTAAAAACTTAAGTGGGTAATGTGACCCCCCCCCCCACAGAAGCCAAGGGAAAAGAGAAGGGGTGCAATGTGGGGTCTACAGGCATCACTGGGCTGGAGCATATGTTGTTTTGCTCTGTCTTCTTGGCCTGAATAGAGTTTTAAAACATTTGGAATTAATTGCTAAATTCAAACTATATGAGTATTTCTTTTTCTTAATGTTTTTTTAAAAAGTTTATTTATTTATCTTTAGAGACAGAGAGAGAGAGTGTGTGCCTCGTTTTTAGAGGCAGAGAGAGAGGGAGAGAAGAAGAATCCCAAGCAGGCTCCACGCCATCAGCACAGTGCCAAATACGGGGCCGGAACTCAGAAAACGTGAGATCATTCTCTGAGCTGAAATGAAGAGTTGGACGCTTCACCAACAGAGCCCCACCCAGGCGCCCCTTAAATGCTTTTTCTTAAGTTTACGTATGTATTTTTGAGGGGTGGGAGGGGCAGAGAGAGAGGGAAAGAGAGAGTCCCAAGCAGGCTCCACTCTGTCAGCCCAGAGCCCGGTGCAGGGCTCCGTCTCACAGGAGATCATGACCTGAGCTGAAAGCAAGAGTCGGACGCCTAACCCGACTGAGCCCCCGGGGGCCCCCAAAATATGAGTATTTCCTTTGAAATCTCTTTTCCAGTTTCCCTGGGGACAATGGGATGTGGGCCACTCTGGGCCGGACCTCCTGTACGCCAAGAGCCAGGGGCCATGAGTCATAAACGGCTGTCCCTACGAGCTGAGGCGTGTGCTCTCCTATGGGCCTCAGTCTCCACCTATCTGTCTCAGTCAGCCTGGGCTGCTGTAACAAAATATCCCAGGCGGCGTGGCTTACACAATACACACGTATTTCTCGCAGCTCTGGAGGCCGAGAAGCCTAAGGTGAAGACACGGGCAGATTCCGTTCCTAGAGGAAGCCTGCTTCCTGGCTTGCGAACAGCCACCCCTTCGTGCTGGGCGCCTCCATGCCATTTCCTTGGTTCTTCTGCATGGAGAGACCTTTCTGTCGTCTTCTTCCTAGAGGGCTCTGACCCCACAGCCTCAGGACCTCATCTAAACCTCCTAACACCAGTGCGTTTGGGGGTAAGTTTCCAACATATGAATACTGGGGGGGGGGGGGAATACAAACATTCAGCCTATGACACCATCTCAGTTGCATTCTTGCTTTTCTTCCAGCAGAGTTACAAGAAAGGGAAGGTTTCCTTTTTTCTTTTAAGATTTCATTTTTAAGTAATGTCTACATCCAACGTCAGGCTCGAACCTACAACCCCAAGATCAAGAGTCAGATGCTCTGCTGACTGAGCCAGCCAGGCACCCCAAAAGGAAAGGATTTCTTAAATGTATGTTTCTGTTTTTTTTTTTAACGTTTATTTATTTTTGAGGGAGAGAGAGAGAGACAGAGCTTGAGCGGGGGAGGGGCAGAGGGAAGGGGAGACACAGAATCCAAAGCAGGCTCCAGGCTCTGAGCTGTCAGCACAGAGCCCGACGTGGGGCTCAAACCCACGAACTGTGAGATCATGACCTGAGCCAAAGTCAGATACTTAACTGACTGAGCCACCCAGGCGCCCCAAGATTTCTAAGATGGTCCCCAGGGGTGCTGGCTTGCTGGTGCTCATGCCCTTTATGCGGGCTCGACCATTACTTGCTTCTACTCAGTAGAATGTAACAAAGGTGATGGGATGTTACTTCTGTAATCAGATGATACAAATCATGACTTCCACTCTGCTAGTATTGCCTTCGTGGTTTACTCACTTGAAGAAGTAGGCTGCCACTCCGGAGAGGCCACGTGGCAAGGGATAATGGCGGCTGCAAGCCAACAGGACACAAGGGACTGAATCCTGCCCACAATCATGCTATTTTGGAAGAGGACCTGTCCCCAGCTGAGCCTTCAGATGAGACCCTGGCTGCTGTGCAGCCTTATGAGAGACCTGAAATAGAGGACGCAGCTAAGCTATGCCCAAATTCCGACCCACAGGAAGTGTGAGATAAGAAAGGTATATATATTTTTATTTTAATTGTGATAAAAGCACAGAACATAAGCTTTACCATCGAAGCCATTTTTAAACATAACAGTTCGGTAGCATTAGCTATGTTCACGTTGTTGTAGGACAGATCTCTAGAACTTCTTTGCTTTGTAAACTGAAGCTCTGTATCCATGTCATTTCTCCTCCATCCCAACCCTGGTAACCACCTTTCTACCTTTTGTCTTCGTGAAGTTGAGTACTTTAGATGACTTATGGAAGGGGAATCACACAGCATTTGTCTTTTCGTGACTGGCTTTCTTCACTTAGCATAATGTCCCCAAGGTTCATCCGTGCTGCCGCGTGGGTCAGCATTTCCTTCCGCTTCCCGACTTAATCATATTCCCTTGTACGCAGAGACCACATTTTGTCTCTCCATTCATCCATCAGTGGATATTTGGGTTGCTTCCACCTTGGCTTTGATGAACAGTGCTGCTATAAGCATTGTGGGCAAATATCTCTTCAAGATCCTATATTCTGTTCTTTGGGATATATCCTCAGAAGTGGAATTACTGGATCATGTGGTAATTCCATTTAACTTTTTTGAGGAAACGCCATACTGTTTTCTACAGCAGCGGCGCCATTTTGTATCCCAACTAGCAGCATCTAAGCATTTCGGTTCCTCCACATCCATGCCAACACTGGTTTTTCTGGGGGTTTGTTTGTTTGTGTTTCTTTTTTTATAGTGGCCACCCCAAAGCACATGAGGTGGCATCTTACTAAATGTGTGTTTTAGGCAGCTGATTTGTGGGGTGATTGTTATGTAGCAAGAAAGAAGCAATATACCATTTCCGTTTTGTGAGTTCCAAGAAGGGAGTAGTTACTGTTTCCAAAGCAGCTGAAAGGTTGAGCAAGAGGAGAACTGACACAAAAGCCCCTGCAGTCAGCACATAACCGGGGGGGGGGGGGGGGGG